>NW_010513736.1:0-2583 GCF_000687285.1 Phaethon lepturus
GTTGGACTAGATGGCCTTAAAAGGTCCTTTTGAACCCAAAGGTTCTATGATTCTATGAATAATTCTCCTGACTGATGTTTCTGCAGCACCTGACATCTCAAGAGACAGAGGCTTGACCTCTGGCAGGAGTCATCTAGCAATTTATTTGACTTGGGGCATCAAGACAGCCCCATAAAATCTTGTGCAAAAGAGGACAATATTGAAGTTACCAAGCAGCAGAGAATGTGGTATTTACATCTAAAACACAGGGGTCTCGAGTAAGGAGACAGAAGCACAGGAGCTTTTCCTGAGTTCTTGGTACACTTTGTACCCAGTCCCATAGAGAGTAAGAAAATGGAAACAGTTAAGTGTGTCTTTTTAAAAGACATTACAGTCTTGAAAACAACAGTTGCACACTTGCTGTATTATTTCCTGATACTCCTGAAGCCAGTGAGAGTAATGTACCTCCTGTATGACCAGACGGTTTCTGAAAGCACTACCCATCCCCTTTAACTTCAGCTGCCTGCAATAACAACCCCACCGGACCCAGTCACCGCAGCCCCCTTTCCCAGGCCAGGCGGAGAGCTGGGCGCTTTCATCAGAGCGATCCGTCGGATGCGCGGCACGCATCTCTTTTAGGATAAGATGACCTACCTTCTCCATGATCCTCCGATGGGATGGCTAGTTCAGCTGCAGACACCTGTGCTCAGACATACCCATATCCAGTGCTCCTGAAAACTGGTACAGATCCAGAGGCAGAAAGCCGTTCTTGAAGGCGACTTGTATTGCAGTTGTGCTTGTGCAACCAAGAACAGACGAGAGCTTTGTGACACCTGAGAGGGGAGTTTCTCTCTGAAGGAGGTAAGCAGGCCTGCTAGTCCAGCGGCTTATAGAGGCTGGGTGGCACTGCTTGCAGAGACAAGACTCAGATCTACATACATTGCTGTCACTATTAGGAATCTTGAAGTCAGCCTTCACCATGATGGCTACATATATGAATAGGTCAAAAAAAAATATAGTTGAGATACCAAATGTAAACATGCCAATCCTTAGCAGGATTCCTCTGCAATGGTGAGAGGTGACACTGATTTTTGCACCCAGGACTTGGCAAGGACATGGCAGTGTGCAAGGACAGTCACTGATGTGCAAAGGGGGCTGTTCCCGGCTGTGACTGAGTTTTCAGTCTCTTCTCTCCTGAGGCACCCCAGCTCCCCTGGAGAGATGTATCACCACCTGGTCATTCCTGCCTTGTGGTCCATGTCTGAGTGCTGACCCAACCCTCCAGCATCTGCAAGTACTGCTAATAGTCTGTGAGAGCAGCCACTGCTGTGTCCCAACCCATGACTAACAGACCTCAGCTTTTCCTTTTCTACCACTGTTTGTCCTCTTCTCCAGCCCTGGCTGGGATCCCTCCATAAGTAGCTCACAAGAGCCACCTGAAACCCCCAGCAGAAAGGCCAGAAGAGCACTTCTGTGTTCTCATGAAGGAGCTCCCCTGATGTCCCTGTGTGGCATCAGTCTATAAAAGCACCATACTGGGGCAGACCAAAGCACTGCCAGCCCAGCTCCCTCCGTCTGAAAAGGCACATCCAGAATCTGAGGGGAAAGGTGTATAAACAGTGCCAGTGTGCAGGGATGTTTCTCTCCTTGGATCTAAGCTCAGCTTTGTTCTGTGATTCTCTCAACTTCCACTAAACCATGAGGCAATAAATTCACAGTTTAGTTATGTGTCATATGAAAACATACTTCCACTTACTCCTTTTAAACTTGCAGTCTGCTCTATTCATTCCTCCATTCTTGTTCTTCACTCCCCCCCTCTACCTTGATCTCCTCTCTCTCCAAATTGGTGAGTCCATATCAGTTTAGTGTCTCCTTGTGTAGAAGCTATAGCCTTTTGGGGCTAGAGAAGTGAGAACTGGGTATTGTTTTCAAGATGAAGGCCCACCATAGATTTATGGAGTGGCATAATGTTTGCAGTCCTATCCTCTGTTGCTTTGCTGACATTTGATTGCTTTCACATTGTTAAGCATGGAACAGTTATTTGCAGGAAATAACTGTAAGGACTCCAAGATCTCTTCCCTGAGTGGTAATAGCTAATTCTGAACCCATTATTGTTTATATCTATAGCTAGGGTTGTTTTTCTGTGTGCATTACTTTGCATCTATCAACACCGAATTTCTTCTGCCATATCATTGCCAGTTGCTTAGAATGATGGCATACTTTTGCTGTTCTTTACTACCAGATTTTATTGTCAGTGTTTGAAATTACTTTGTCTTATGACTAATTTTGTCAGCTCACTAATCATTTGCTCTTTCAGGTGGTTTTTGAATATGGTGAGCGGCTCAAGTTCCATCAGTAGCTTCCCACCCCCAGTTTCCTGTGTCTTAACCAGTTGGTAGCCTATGAGATCTTTCCTCTTACCTGCAATAATGCTGGCAACTGAAAGATAAACCACAGAATCACAGAATCATTAAGGTTGGAAAAGACCTTTAAGTTCATCAAGTCCAACCACCAGCCCAACACCACCATGCCCACTGAACCATGTCCCAAAGTGCCACTCCACACATTTTTTAAATACTTCCATTGATGGTGACTCCACCACCT
>NW_010513737.1:0-12634 GCF_000687285.1 Phaethon lepturus
GGGGAAGGTGTTTTAAGATTTGGCTTTATTTGTTATTACCCTACTGTGATTTGATTGGAAATAAATTTATTTCCCCAAGTTGAGCCTGTTTTGCCCGTGACAGTAACTGGTGAATGATCTCTCCCTGTCCTTATCTTGACCCACGAGGGTTTTGTTATATTTTCTCTCCCCTGTCCGGCTGAGGAGGGGAGTCATAGAGCAACTTTGGTGGGCACCTGGCATCTAGCTAGGGTCAACCCAGCACAGTCTTCTTGTCTCTGAAGTGGTGGGCAGAGGCCAGGAAGACCACTTCTAATACCATAAACCACACTGGCGTAGACAATTGAATGGAGTCCATAGTGTCAACTCTGGAGAAACTTCCTAGCTCCAATGAAAGACTCCCTCTCCTCCCACCGCCACCCATGCCATTGCCTCAACATAGGTGTCTAGTTTCATTTAAGATGTCCTAGGATATCCTACCTGCCCCCAACTGATACTGCGGAAAGGTCTGCTATAGGTCCTTGGGTCTCATTTGCCCACCTCATATGGATATGCACCTCAGATGGCACTAGATACCTGTGGTCAGGCAAATTAATAGGGCTTTTGATCTCCTTTGCCTATAGTGGGAACTTACATATTTGGCCATCTACCACACATATAGAAACCCATATAGAGATGTCTGTATTTGTGTCTTAATCACAAACTGGATCCCATTCCTTGGGCTTGATTAATTTGTCCACACATGTCTGTCTAGTGCCACTTTAGAAACCCTGATCTCCCACCTGGCCCACAGAAACTGTTCCAGAAGGACTTGAGTCTCTTTTAAGTCTTCTGTCATATCCATCACTTCCGTGTTCTTCTTGGATACCCCAAGGTATCTCAGATGTCAGTACATGCCTATGTACGGGCAACTGAATTGAGCCTTGCGCTGCACACGAGGCAAGAGGTGTTTCAGTCTTTTTTGTAACCTCTTTTCAAATTTACAGAGTCAATATCTATACATGCACTCAACAAATTACCAGAGATTCCTGAGTGATTTTGCAACAAGCAGTCCAGAAGGTCGCCTTTTCTTGAAGCAAGTCACAGCATTCTTTACCTGGAGAATCTACAGCCAAGTGTCAAAGTAATGGTAATGCAGAGAGAAGACAACATTGGACATAAAGGGCAGCTGAGAATCCAGCTAGACCCGTCCAAACACATTTTATATTAGAGGGGCCATAGCAGTCTTCACCCCATCTGATGCTATGTGTTTACAGTAGTGCGCACAACTTCGGACTTTTATTACATCCAGCAACTTCACATTCTGTTTTGCATTAGTGCACACAGGGCCCATCTGCAGCAATGGAACATTGCTGCTCCAGCTAAGGGAAAGGAAGTAATTCTTGCTTCAGAAAGCATGACTGGATCAGGGAATTTAATCCAGAACCTGGATTACTGCCATGGATATTACATGTGCCTTCTCTCTCCTTTCCTTAGTACAGTGACTCAAATCTCCTGCATTTTAAGTTGATTGGAAAGAGCACAATGAAACTCTCTCTTCATCTCATTCCCTTAAATTCCTGAAATGTCAAAAGCAGTAAATTTTGGTAACACATGCAAATTCAGAGCATTATCCCTATCAAAACATGATTGGTTGACACACCTGAGATCGGACTTTCTATCATAAACATAAACACTAACTTCCTTCTCCTGGTTCTCAAAACTTGCAAGGCACTCTTCTTAGAATGAGATTTATGACATGATTTTTTTTGCTATGGTATGCCTGGGTGTGTCATTTGGACTGAAGAATCAAACACCTTCTGGCTAAATATCTGCTTTCATGCAGCACTGAGCTCCAATTCTCCGCAGTTCACTGTTGCTCCACTATTTGGTCATCCTCAGTTTGGCACTGGATATAACTAGCTTCAGCTTAACATCCAAAATAGTATTTCCAAGGCATGCTGCAGAATACAATTTACAAACACAAGAACTGCTGTACCTTCACCTAAAAGTCCTTTCACTTCTATGGTAAGGACTGCACTAATCAAAAGTTCTCCTTATAAGCAAAACGGTTGCTACTGCTCTGCCTTTCTTTCCCCTTCTTCCCCTTGCATTTCCCTCTTCCCCTTCTTCCTTTTCCCCTTCTTCTCCTTCCCCTTGCCTGGCCTTGCCCTTCCCCTTTGCTTTCCCTTCCCTCAGACTAAAAGGGAGGACAGTCATGAGTTTCACAAAATATCCCCACCACTAAAACCAGGACGTCTAGAGCAATGTGGTTCTTTTAACTGTTCTTCAGTTTACCATCACAGTAGTCTATACTTGGGTGTTTGATTGAGTGCTTGTCTCCATTAATATGGTATCAATACAGGCTGGGGGATGAAGGGATCGAGAGCAGCCCTTCCAAGAAGGACTTGGGGGTACCGGGGGATGAAAAGTTGGACATGAGCCGGCAATGTGCACTCGCAGCCCAGAAGGCCAACCATCTCCTGGGCTACATCCAAAGCAGCATGGCCAGCAAGTGGAAGGAGGTGATTCTGCCCCTCTACTCAGCTCTGGTGAGATCCCACCTGGAGTTCCGCATCCAGCTCGGGAGCCCTCAGCACAGGAAAAACATGGACCTGTTGGAGCGGGTCCAGAGAAAGGTCACCAAAATCATCAGAGGAATGGAACACCTCTCCTCTGAGGATAGGCTGAGAGAATTGGGGTTGTTCAGCCTGGAGAAGAGAAGGCTCTGGGGAGACCTGACTGCAGCCTGCCAGTACTTCAAGGGGGCTTATAAAGTAGATGGGGGCGGACTTTTTACCAGGGCCTGTACCGATAGGACAAGGGGTAATGGTTTTAAACTAAAAGAGGATAGTTTTAGACTAAATATAAGGAGGAGATTTTTCACAGTGAGGGTGGTGCAACAATGGCACAGGTTGCCCAGAGAGGTGGTAGATGCCCCATCCCTGGAAACATTCCAGGTCAGGTTGGACAGGGCTTTGAGCAACCTGATCTAGTTGAAGATGTCCCTGCTCACTGGAGGGGGGTTGGACTAGATGGCCTTAAAAGGTCCCTTTAATCCCAAAGATTCTACAGTTCTATGATTCTATGATTATCCTTAACACTTATGCAAAGCTGTACGATAAGTACACGTTTGAGTTACTCCATAGCTGAAGTTACACGCTATTACTGATGTGGATGCGTGTCACAGGTTAAAGTCTCTTAGTGCTTTTTGACAACTTAGTAATGTAAACTACTGAGAGGTTGAAAAATAAAAGAAGCTATGAAAATACCAGACACTGTTGTTTTAACCTTTATACAAACAGGCTGATGTAACACTAGGCAGGGTGGGATTTTTTATTATTATTTGGCAGTGTGGAAAAAAGGAAATAGATGAACAGAAATTAAAAGAAACTGCCTTCTTTAGTTAATTTTTATCACCCTGTAGCTTGTCCTGCATGGGTCATCCTGGCAAATGCTTTCAGTAAGGGCTTAGACAAAGTCGAAGTAACTCTAGTGCCAATTAATTCAGTTCACTTGAAGACAGCTATGCTCAGGTCCTACTCAGCTGTATTGAAGCTTCACCTGGTGAACAAGGGATAGGGGAAGATTTGCTATCAACTGTAGTTAAAACAAAATTTTGGAATTCAGCTTGTTTCAGCTGACAAAATTCATAACGAACAGAAAGAGATCCTCCTGCTTTGTTTGTGATTGCAAAGATGCCCACTACTTTTCTGGGCCATGACTTACAGTTAAACTGAGATTTTTCCCTGAGATTTCTGAGCCAGTGCATTTATACTGCACTTATACATAATTCTGGAAGTCCTAATAAGTCCCTGGGGAGTCCCTGCTACTGACCATGACCCTGCTGTGTTAAGTGCTTAGATTCAAATAGATGGCTCAGCTCCAAAAACAGGCATTTCTTTCAATGTAAGAGCAGAGGTGATGAGTAGATAAAGGGGAACAGACTGAAAGGTGTAGCCTACATGCTTTGGTACTTCAAGCACTTGAATTTGTGCCACAGGACAGAAGAAAACCAGTTAAAAAGAAAGGTGGATATTAGCTGGAATATTCTGGATCCCTACCCACATGTAGAGGGCAGGGATATTCAACTACAAGACACAGAAAAGTCAGAAAAAGGAGCATGGGAGTCACAAGTCATGCTAAATAGCTTTTTCTGGCACTATCTGAGGAAGATTGTGGTTGATTATTCCCTGAAGCCATACGTGCTCACCCTCCAAGAGCTTTTCTAGTCAGATTGCAGAAAAAAAAGATTGTAAGAAAAAAGAGTCTTGAACAGTGCAGAACATAAATGAATTTGCTGTAAATTCTTTCACCTGTCTTCCCCACTTTCAATACATAGAATGGCTTTTTTTTCTCTGCCATGAGTGAGTTTTGATCTACCACATGTTGTTTTACGGACCAGACAGAGCACAGAGTGAACTGTTTGTCACCTCCATAGATTACACTTTGCATTTTGCTATTCACTGCTTTTAATCTGGGGTTCTATCTCTCAAGAAGAGAATGCAGGCAGGTGCAGCTGAGGTGACGGTATGCTTGTGTAGGTATTAGTATTTTATTTATTTGGCTTCATGGGAAGATGATAATATCTTGTAGCCCTACAAACCCATGCATAGACAACTGAAATAATAGGTTCTCAAGTGAAACCCTATAGATACAAGGAAGAGGTCTTGTATCTGATTAGTCCAACAGCTGTCCTACTTCTGCGCCGTTAGCTCAGCTAACAGCTAACAGCTCAGCGCTGTTAGGGTCATCAGTGATTAACCTATAAACCAGAATGTGAAAAATTAAGAGAGTTTGCTGACACAAGTCAGGAGGACATTGAAAGGACTGAGATGCTGCCTGCGTTTCTCAACTGTTGATGCCAGATCTCAACTCTTGATCCCTGATACAGAAGCCACCTCTTAAAGAAACTTGTGCAGGAATGTGTTTGCATGGGCAGTAAATTATTTTAGTGTTAATGCAATATAAATGTTATCTAAATTAATAATGCAGCTGAAATCCTATTAATAGAGGTAGAAGAAGAGCCATATCTGTGCAGGAAGAATCGCAGCATCTCTATTAGCTAATTCCGTCTTATTTTTAGTTGTGCAAAGCATTCCAGATTATTTATAATATTTTATGTTATTTACAATATTTTATATGTGCATTTGATGTTTCCTTTTCTAAGAGCCCCTCCTCTGAGTACTGGCTGGCAACCCTTAGCATTTGCTTATCGGTATTTTAGTTAAGTTTCTCTCAAGCCTGATGCCACGTGATGCTTTTTGAGCAGATACAGAGCTCTGGCTCACATGCCAGCAGAGACTTAAGCTGAGGGGCAGGGAAGGGAGAGCTACAGAGGAGGGTGCTCAGCAGCCTCCTTCCACATCCCATGGACACAAGGAAAGTGTCAGACCAGACTGGGCAGCACAATCAGTGGCTGACACTGGATGCCAACTGTCTGACTGCTGTCAGGCTCCTGTGACAGAGAGGAGGGGTGTTATCCTTTCACTGTGTTGGCACCGCCAGAAAGCATCCATCACAGTGAGGTGAGTGTCACTCAAGGTGTATTGCGCACTCCCCACCTTTATTGGTCTGCAGGTGCAGTCTTCAATTAGCCATGAGCTTGATTTGCCAGAAAAAGGTAGCAAAGGGCAGAGAGGACCTCAGATTTTTTTCTGGCTTTAGACCAAATTGTTTTTATCCCTGCGAGGAACTAACATTAAAAACTAACCCCAAGTGCTCTTGAATTTAGGGATGTCGGTGTTAAATTTTGAATTGAATTTCTAGCTTTCTTCACTTTAGGGCATTCAGATTCAGCACATTAGAGCAAAAGAGGCTTGAACTGTCAGAACTCATCCTTTGAATATTGCACCAAGCTGGTGGGGCACATCTGCAACCCTCACTGAGATACGTACTTTCCCTTCTCGTTTCAACTGACAAAGGAGAAAAAACTGCAACACATTTAGGAAAAAGACCTCATATTTGAGCAAACTGACCATGTTAAGAAATATTAGGTCTGGTTGTGGTCTTGAATTTCCAAATCACAGAGGGACAATGAAAGAATGGGAGTCCCAGGAGGAGCTCTGGTCTGCTTAGCCTGAACGCTCCCTTCTGCACAACAGTACATGCTGCCATGGCAGCTCCTGCCACTCTTAAATGGGCATAACGTGCTCCCACCTAATATACAGCAAGTTAATTCCCTGGGGCCAGAACCAGTGACCAGTGAAGCAAGTGTTGCTGCAGGCACTTACTTGTAACAGGGCTTAGGTGTGTATTTCTTGCCTGCATTGATGTTGGCAACTACACTCAGTTTGCTCACTGTAGACACAAGATGTGCCTGAATGAGGTCAAAAGTGCTTGCTCCTCTACCATTTCTGAGGCCTGCGTAAGTCAGAATAGAAGAAACCAGAATCTAGTGAAAATGATGTGGCATCTAAGGTAAGCGAACATGTGTTGCATGGATCTCTGGTAATGTGAAAGGTTGCCATGATATATTCTACGTAAAACTGAAATGTGAAAATGAATGCAAGAGGACCAGATTATAATGACGATAATATGGTGAGCACCAAATTACGAAAGGTTTCCTCTCATGGCTATCCAGTAAGACTTTGCTGCTGCAGTAATTCAACTACTGAATGAGAAGATAATTTCAACAGGGGCTCCGGAAAATTGCAGCACATTAAAATGATAGTGGATTGTTCTGAAAGTATGTAAAGAATATGTAGATGGTAGTGGAACTTCAATAAAACTATCAGGATATGCTTCATATCTTGTCAACCCATGTTCTACAGAAGGTGCCCAGTAAAGTTGCAGTAAGATTGTAATGCAAGCACTGAAAAGTTACAAAACGCCTGAATTAAGCTTTCTGTGTATCTGCATTTTTGTCTGTACAGCCCTGGGCTGTTCCCTTGTTGTGTATGAATTGTGGCAGTTTGACTGAGGTTCACATACTTTTTTTTCTGCAAGACAGTCTCATTCAGTGCCCTGGGTGGACAGCACTCAGTGATTGAGTGGCTCCTCAATATTTTTGTTTTACCCTCATATTTCAGTGCATGGCCCATGGACATATTTACTTTATACTTACTCAAACCCTTCCATCTGACAGAACCACAAATGTCCTGTCCTTGTGGGATTTTTCTATGGTGTTAGTCATTGTAAGTTTTATTCGTGCAGTAATTTTGTGGTATGAGGGGTGATATTATCTACATTTTATATATGAAGAGAGAAGATTAAGATTAAAATTAGCTTTTAATTTGGGCAGCCAGGCCATATTTTTTGTACAGTGTTTATCACAATCTAGATTTTAGGTAGGAATTTTCTGGCAGGAATAGGGATAGGATTATTGTTAGACTGTCTTAATCACAAGACCACTCTTTCTCTTACAGACATCCTGTCTTTCAGCCTCTGGTACAGATGCATTGAGAGACCTTACATCAGCAACATGAGTCATCCCAGGAAATGGTCCACCTCACGCAACTTTGATTCGGAGTATTTGATTGTACTGTTTGAGCTAATGGACAAACCGAGAGATGATGGTAGGTTGATTTCTTTCATGTTGTCCAGACGTTGTTAGAAGTAAAATACGAACATTACACAAAACTCAACACTGACAAGTTCAACCTTTGGACAGTTTTGGAAGTTCACCTTAAGGCAGAGCAGTGTGGGCTGCAGCAGCATAAGCAAAGTGGTGCAGAGGTCATGGCTGCAACAGAGCTACCCCTGTCTCCCTGATGGGAACACGCTGGAGGGAAGCAGATGGCACCAGGTGTCCAGCATAAAGCCTCGACATGATCAGGAGGAAAAATAATGAACAGTTATTGTCACTCACCCATACTCCTACATCTTCCTACATCCTCTTGGCATTTCTTAGAATAACTGTAGATGCCTCATGGCAGCTGTCACATCAGCCCTTCACCGGACAAGTAGATGGGAAACTAACTGTTATGGCTTTAACTGGTTGCAGGGTTACATTTCTCCTAGCAACTTTTAACCTCAAAGCAGAGCGCTGCTTTAGATCTTGTCAATATACGTTCCCCTTAAGATAAAGATAATTAAAGTTTATATCAAGTCAACAGTTTTGCTTAATCTGTTTCTTTCCATGTCTTTATCCCCTCCAAACCCTGGGTTCCCCATCACATACCTAAAGCCTTGGACTCCTCCCACAGCCTTTTCAGCGCAGGTCCTCACTGCCCAAACCTGCTGTTCCCTGCGGACTCAGTGTCTGTGCTTCCCCACCGTGCGCTACCCCATAGCAGGGCTCTTTCACACTCGAAGCCTGGTTCCGTGCCCCAGTCTTTCCACTTCAATTCTGTCTCCTTATGCAATATCTCAGTCACCCTCCTGCAGGTCCTCCTCCCGCCTCACCCGCAGCCTTGTTCAATCTCAGCTCTCCCCCGCCAGCAGCCATGCAGCTGCCAGCGTCCCCTCTCCCAGACCTCTTCTTTGGAGTGCCTTTTGCTAAAACCCTTATTGCTCATCCTACTTGACCTTCCTCTTCCTTATCCCCATCCATCCTCGTTTTAATCCTCCACCTTGCCTCGTGCTCGCGCGGTTCCCTGCTTGTAGCTCCTGTGCCCAGCGCCGCACAGCTGGGGCCAGCAGTTATGGGGACAGCCCTCCTCCGTCTTCTGGCCGAAGTCCAGCGAAGTTACCAGCAACTACAAACAGGGGCTTGTAATGCAAAGCGGCAGATGAGTTCAGCTCGGTATCACCACTCGCTCTGCCAGTGACGGTGTCGTCTGTAGCAGTCAACAGAGAGCAGAGGACAGCTGATGTGTGTCACTTGCATTGCCTGTCCTTACGCAATGAAACCATTTGCTAATTTCTTTTTGTCCACCAGAGAGCTGGATAAATGATGCAGTTCCTTCTGGTTATCTCTCTGTCTCTGACGTGCAGCTCATATAAAGCTAGTCATCTGGTAAAGGTAGAAACAATGGACCAGCTCCTGAAAAAATGTTCAAATAAGATATAAAATATCCTTCTCCCCACCGAGTAATCCACAGCTCTCTGCCGACACAGCTAATAAAATTACGGCTGTTAACGAACAGATATACCAAAATTCAAGAATCCAACTGCCTACCTGGACCTGTCTAAATAAATACTAGTGTATTTATATCACAGCTTCATGAAATGTCTAATCTTCAAAGCGTTCACACTGCAAGAAGGCTGTTCTGTTTCTCATGGACAGGTGTGGCAATCATGTAGGATTTGTCTATGGAGATTTTTTTTTTAATCAATTTAAAGTCAATCAAATGGCAAATCAATTTGGCAAATGGAATTGCCGAGTGAGCTAAGATATTGCCAAATGTTCAGCTAAATCAGAACGTCATGTGTAAGTGAAAAAATGTGGAGCTTCTCTGAAAGCCTTAAATTCTTTGAACCTGTCCTTGCGTCTTTTAGTCTTAGCATTGGAAGTCTATGCCTTTCAAAAAACAAGCATGGGGAAAAAAAACGGGGGGGAGCAAATATGTAAAGAAAATTAACTAGCTGGGTATCACAATTTATAATCTAATAACTATTATGATTTTGAGAAAATTAGATTATGATTTTTGCACTATTAAGAAACTTTGGAAATTTTTAAAGTTCAAAACTGCAACATAAAACATAATAGGTTTGGAGCATCAAGACAATGATCCATCTGGTGCTGTCCCCACATCTCAGCCCAGGCGTGCTTCTTTGGAAGAATGTACTCAAATCACTGTAATCGACAATTGCGGAGTCACCAGGGAATTTTTTTTCCCAAATCTCCTCACAGTTAGTAGATGATTTATAGATGTTCTCCTTCTGTAACTGCTTATCCTGTCAATCTTGATAAGTTCTCAGATGCAATGATAACCAGTGGGAATGTAAATATAATACAATAAAAATAAACAAGAATCAAGAACTTAAAATTTCCTTTTATCAGTTATTACAACTTGTTTTTGATTTTCACTGAATAGTTTAACTATACTTAGCTCTTTATGGTTCATTCTGTTCATAAAGCCAAAGAAAGGAATTTCCAAATAAAACTGGTAGTGAAAACTTTAGGCTGGAAATGTTCATTATGATATGGTCTGATTTTTTATGTGGTGCAAATCAGATAATCTGAACCAATATTCCCTATGAAGGAGCGGTTTTGGAGTAGGACTGTCAATATTGAGACATATGAATTTGATGTAGATAGTAAAGGTTATTATGCTGTCCCCATAATCAGCTGTTCCAGAGGTTAATTACTGCCACTCTTAAATATTGGCACATCGCTTCCATTCTCAATGCTTTTAGTTTTAATTTCCAGCCATTCGATATTGACTTTGTCTTTTTTCCCAGGTTAAAGATTTCACAAACATTTTGATTAAGTGAATTTACTTTTGATTATTTAATAGAAAATAATTTTGGATACCTTCAATAATTCTTTCTTATTCTGACAGCTCTTCTAAAGTTGAATAATACAAAAGATCATTCTACTGAAGGCACAGCAGACATGCGGCAAAATTGTTTAAAAACGAAATCCAGGATTCTAGGACAGCCAGTGATGACTGGGATAGAAACCATCTGCCTGTAGCAATGCCACAGGATGTGTACACAAGAATCTGTTCCTCAGTGGACACCAGGGTGCAAAATACTGAGAATAAAAAGAAAAGCAAATGCAATTGACAACATCCAGGAGGACAAAACAGCCTGAAGTGTCTAAGCATGAGATCTGCCACAAATCTTCAGTACTACTGCAGAGCACTCTCCAAAGGGACAGATGGTAGGAAAATCTGCAGTTATATCTGCTTAACCTGAATCCATTTCTAAAATCAATATTACATATCCTTTTAAACTGGTTATCACCTTTTCAGTGGCTATCATCTTTTAGAGACCATGCTCAGATGAAAAATCAGACCTGTACTACCTTTATCTAATTCTTTCCCAGGCAAAGAAACTGTGTCCATTTAATCCCACTCCACATACATCATAATTTATTATTTTCATTACTGGAAGAAGCAAATGAGAGAGAGGAAGACTGCATTTTTAGAATACATATTCTAAATCATATTCTAAATTACTTTTATTTTAAAGGTGTTTTCTTCCTTAGATGTTTTAGTTTCAATTTTGCATGTTTTAAGAGGGTAAAACCCAAATATTGTTAAAGGCAGAATATTTAATTGTGTGTCTACAATAGCTAGATGAATCACAGATACTTCCAACTCATGGAATTTAAGGAAGAGTTCCTTTTGACCAGGCCCTCCTCTGGTCTCCATTTTTTTGTGGTGGGGTTGTTATGTCTTACTCTCCCAGAAACTACAGATCAGGAATTCTAAAGCCACATACAATATCACTTTGCCCTTTTTAGTAGATTGTGAGATTTTTCCTCTATTCAGCAGAACGGCTTTCCAGACAATTATGCGAGTCAGGTGGGAGTCACAGATCTGCAGCATGGGAGTACGAGGACAGGAATGAAGCTGAGACTCTACACCCCTCTCAATAAATCTTACATCAGGCTAATGTTTTGGGGAATGAAGGCTCACTTGTGCAGTCCAGAAAAGACAAACTTTATCTCTTTTTGATACCTGCACTGCTATTGTCTGAGAGTTTTCCACTGCCTGGTGAGTCGTAGTCATGTACGCAGAAAATTGAATCAACAGTGCGACCTTACTCACTAGTCACAGGTACTGCATGGATATAATGGTTTATCTCATGTTTACAGTGCAGCATATTAAAAAAAAAGAAACCAAATTAAAATATGATTCACATCCCAAAATTTTATTAAAATAGCACTGATCCCAGGATGTGTGGTTCCGTCAAAGAAGGGTGATCTAGTTCATTATATCAGTTATTTTATTGAGTTCTAGACTGCAAAAAGACTCCAACATCATAGCATTGGGGGTGGCAATACCTCAGGACTTTGAACATGCACCTTGTGGTGCTGTGGGCACTCTTTGAGGAGGGGGCAACCAGGGTTTTCTGCTTGCTCAAACAGTATTCCATAAAATCATAGAATAATAGAATCTTTGGGTTGGAAGGGAATTCTAAAGGTCATCTAGCCCAACGCCCCCTGCAGTGAGCAGGGACATCTTCAACTAGATCAGGTTGTTCAGAGCCCCGTCCAACCTGACCTAGAATGTTTCCAGGGATGGGGCATCTACCACCTCTCTGGGCAACCTGTGCCAGTGTTTCACCACCCTCATTGTCAAAAATTTCCTCCTTATATCTAGTCTAAAACTACCCTCTTTTAGTTTAAAACCATTCCCCCTTTGTCCTATTGCTACAGGCCTTGCTAAAAAGTCCACCCCCATCTTCTTTATAAGGCCCCTTGAAGTACTGGAAGGCTGCAATAGGACCTCCCCGGAGCCTTCTCTTCTCCAGGCTGAACAGCCCCAACGCTCCCAAGCCTGTCCTCAGAGGAGAGGTGTTCCATCCCTCTGATTTTGGTGGCCTTCCTCTGGACCTGGTCCAACAGGTCCATGTCTTTCCTGTGCTGAGGGCTCCAAAGCTGATGCAGGACTCCAGGTGGGGTCTCACCAGAGCAGAGGGGCAAAATCACCTCCCTCAACCTGCTGGTGATGCTTCTTTGGATGCAGTTGATCTTCCGGGCTGCGAGTCCACATTGCCGGCTCATGTACAGTTTTTCATCCACCAGTACCCCCAAGTCCTTCTCAGCAGGGCTGTTCTCAATTCCCTCATCCCTCAACCTGTCTTGATAACTGGGGGTTGCCCCGACCCAGGTGCAGGA
>NW_010513738.1:0-8742 GCF_000687285.1 Phaethon lepturus
CTCACAACCCCGCCGGGAGCATAAGTGCAAAAACACAGAAGAAACGGTCCCGCAGGAAGCTGGCAAGGCCGGGAGGCGGGAGCGACCCCTTAGCCCCGGCACACAGCTTGCCCGTGACACCGTTAGTGCTCTGCCACGTAACCCCCCGTCTCCGTTCCACTGCTTGAATTGGCTTCACTGCCGCCGGCATTGCTACGCATTTGCCCTGAAGTACCCAGGTGGAAAGTTCTGGGAAAATCCAAGTACCTTATAGTTTTAATGACAGGCGGTAATTTGAGGGTCTAATTGCATTGTTCATACATGACTTTTAAGGAGATACGGCCCTGTCTGGGGCAGGGGGGAAGTAGCATGAGAGTGCAGAGCTGTGTAAACGCACGTAAGTAACTTTCCGTGTGGCTGAACAACGCGCTCCCCATCTTCTGTGTTTCAGTACTTGGCATAGGCCACGGGAACAAGCTACTCACTGATCTGTACAACTGCCACCTGACCAAGGTAGGTGATGGCTCTGAACGGCCTCAGAACGTCTGAGTGCAGCGGCACACTTGATTCCTGCCCCAGTGCCCCGGACTGGCCTTGTGACGGTGTTTCTGCTTTTGAGTCTTAAACCCACCAATGCTTTCAAGAGCTTTTCAGGGTCCAGAATTCAGCCTTCACGTGAGCATCCACACGTGCTGGCCGTATGAGAAGACGCTGCTGTCTTTCTGTGCAACATCAGCATAGGCTGCACTTCCCAGCAGCTGCATGGCAGAATATTGCTACTCAATTGCTTGGAGTATTTCTTTGATAAATTGCATTCTTTGCCCTTCTTCAAGGTTTACACTGTCGGTGGGCTGTTTGGTAAAGCCACTGATGACTTCTCAGACACAGGGAAGCTAGTAGAGAAGACAACGTTTGGTAAGAAACTGAATTGATGTGTTTTCAAAAAAAACCAAACCAGAACACCAAACAAACAGCATGCTAACTGTAAAGCATTTAACCAGGTAAATTGCACAAAGACAAAAGGTACACCTGAAATGCTTTCTAGTCGTTATTTTTACATGCAGCCCAAGCGCAGTCCTGTGCTAGATACAACCACAATCTATACAAAGCCAGCATAAGTCCCGATCGCAGCGGTTGCTGCTGGGTTGGGTGGGACCCAGATTTCTCCGTAAGTCATACCTAGAGATAGCGGTTAGAAGCTTTCATTGAATGAAACTCTTCAAACATCCAATAAGAGAAACTGGAGCCAACATCCCGAAATCAATTAGGCAAAGTGATTCTTCCCGTTGTAGCCCAGCGCTGTGCTGCTCTGCGCATTTTCACGGTACAGCGAGAAGTGAGTCTGCTCTGCTAAAGCGACCTCTCGGCGGTTCTCATCAGCCCATTTCGATGTGACTGCCTGTCAAAGGGACAGTAATACCCTGATGGCACATTTCAGACTGCTGTCGCTTTCCAGTTTCTGGATGGCTAATTGAGGCTTTGTTTCTATGTTAATATTCACAGATCATATCACAAGGGAGAAGCTGGAACGGATTCTTGCTGTCATTCAAGGAACAAATCATAGGGCCCTGCTGATGTACGTACCCAATGGGGAGATGCAGCTGACCTGATCCAACTGCCATTTGCCGGTCTTTAAAACAAATGAGATGATTTTGTTTGCCATAATCAAAGTCTTTAAGGGTTAGAGTGCTAGGCAGGGACAGAGAGAAGTTACTCTGAGTGCCCTGTACTCTGGTGAGATGTTGCAGTTGTGTCCTTTTGGTATCCTGAAATCTCCAGCTATGTTAGGACCTATTAGCTACGTTAGGGCTTACAAAAATATCTTGTAGACATGACCAAGTACCTCCCTCCCCAGCTACACTGCTGACAGTACACATATTAAAACACACATTAAAATGTATGCAAAGGCTCAACACATAGGCAGTTTTAAGAATAAAATTGCATCTCTGATTTATTGGGCATGGAGATATTTTGAGTCTCATTGAAGAGAAGTACTAAGTGGCTGCTCCCTTTTTTCTTTTTCCAGGCATTCTAACATTGACATGAAAACACAAGAGGCATATGAGCTGGCTGTCAAAGGGTTGATTCGCCCCATGGGAAAAAGCCCCCCGATAATCACAGCAATCCGATGCCTCCAGTTCGCAATTCCAGCATTCCAGCTAGGTAGGACTGGTACAAAACGTATTGGGGAAGCCTGAGTATATATTATGGCAAATAAGTTGGTAAACTTCAGTTTCTTATTCATGATTTAATGCAAAATGAGTTAGTGGGAACTTTGTATCAACACATAACTGGTAAACTCTGCAGAAAATTTAATGTTTTGTAGTTCCCAGGGTCACTAAAGCATCTCCTCTTTAGTGCGATGGAAAGATTATTTGGTAGGGCGAGATCTGGAACCCTCACAATACTGAAGCTGCTGTATCAATCAAGCCAGCTGTGCACCTAGCTCACAGGTTTTTCCCCTGCCAGTTCCAAATCTTAGACTGAAGCAAGACAATTTGCATAGCGAATACTTACGAGGCAAAATTCTTCCTTATCCCAGTGCTTCAGTGAAATGCAGGTCTGTTTTGTTTTGTTTTTTTAAGTGTGGTTCACTTTCCTGCAGGCAGTCTCCTCACAAATTATTTGTCTTATTAAAAAGGTACCTTTTCTTACCCATTTTGAAATACCTACATTTCTACATAACTCTCCTGTATCTAAGAGTTTGTTTTCTAAAACATTCACTTTGGGAGGGGCTAGGACACCCTGCAGTATTCCAGAAAATCATAATCCACCCATGCTGTATCTTAAATAGTCTCTTCTACCAAACCGGTTCTTTCAGCATAACTGTGAGTGATGTCTGGATTTACAGACAAGGTCTGAATTTGTATCAACTCTTTGCTGCTTCTGAAGGAATCTCTCTGTCCTTCTAGAAATCCATTGCTTGCATGAGACTCAGCAGTACCTCCGAAAAATAGTTCACGAGATTGGTCTGGAGCTGAAATCATCTGCTGTGTGCACACAAGTGCGAAGAATACGCGATGGTGTTTTCACACTGGATGATGCTCTCCTAAGAACCCAGTGGAACCTGCAGAGTATACAGAATGCAATTTGGGACTGTGAGCCTAAAGTTAAAACCGAGATAGAGAAAACACTAGGCCACCTTCATAAGATGGATGCGGAGATGGCCCACGCTGCAGACAGCTGAGTGTGTGCTATGGAGGGAAGGTCCACAAGCAATCTCTGTAGCACAATAATGCAGCCACATGCTGACAGCATGATGGACACAAAAAGGAAAGAGGTTAATTGCAGTTCACTTCCACCCTTTCCTTGAGATGACTTTAATCAGAGAGGCATTTTTTTTCAGTGACAGGCTGTATTTTTTTTTTTTTAAAGCATCACAAATGGTTCATTAACAGGAGTTAGCGGTGCCAAAATTCCTGTTGACTTTGGGAACATTAGGTTGCTAAGGGATATAAAAACCCATCCCCAAATTGTTTAGCAGCAGGAAATATAGACAGCGTCTTACAGAGCTGTATTTCCCTTGATTAAATGGATTTGTTTGTTCCTTGCAACTGGCAGCATAGCTTACCTACTGTATGGATTTTATTTTCCCTCTGCTGTCCTAGAGTATGTTCTTTCCATTAGCCCTGCTTTTGGACACGTAAGAGTTTAAAATCAGACTAAAAGAGGGATGTGCAGGAGGAATCACAGCTTACACAAAGCAATACGAGGAAATGGTTATATCCAGAGTAGGTGCATGTGATGAGGAAAGCGGCTTGTAGTAGGGATTGATGTGCAAGATACACAAGAAATAAAATTGAAAGTCACCTAAAGGGGAAGAGGCTGGTTCTTGGCTCGGTACTCACTAGCATACACTGACTCATTAAAAGACCATGCTGCCTTTTTTTTTTTTTTTTTTTTTTTGCCTTTTTTTGTCCTTCTGAGGTACCAAGAGTGGGTATTCAGGAGTATGTGGCATCCTGCTCTGCAGCAGCTTTGCACAGACGGCATATACTGCCCTCCAGGGAAACTGTAAGCTCTCTAATACCATTTGTTCTCCGTTAGCTCATTATAGCTGTATCTGACTTAGCAGAAATACACTTTCTAAATGTAAATTAAAAATACGAAGTTACACTTACCATTATTGCACTATTTTTCCAGATATACACTTAGCTAGCAAGTTTGCAGATTTACTTATAGAAAGCAGAAGAGGAGACTTGTTCTATTCCTCTTCTGGATTTGAACAGAGCATATTTCATCCTCCAGATGATAGCCATTAAGAAACAAGAAAGCAGCTCTGGGATGAGTGGTAAGAGGGGCCATGATGAAGTACCCAAGTGAGAGCACCCAGTCCTGTCCTGAAGCACCCCAGGAGTCACTAACTTAGACCCTGCTGGAACCCTTCAGTTGTTCTGGGTTTCCCTGCTCCGCACAGAGCTGCCAGAACAGCAGCGGAGCAGAGCTGCCACCACACGGCAGGTTATGGTGCAGGCTGCAGAGCCGCAGGGACTCCCTGAGGGCAGTTTGCTCTTACCTTGGCTGGTTGGTTCTGCGTGTGTTCATTCTCCGTGGACAAGGGACTGGGGTCAAGGCACCTTCCATAGCCAACTGTGTTTGTGTTAACTGAAGTGTAAACCCATCAGCGTGGAAGCGCAAGTTCGGGAGCTGCGCAGAAGGCTCGCACAGCTACAAGCTTTAATCCTAGTGCCTCCTACAAGGAGAGGAGGAACACACAGACTTCTCAGCCCTTAAATAACCTTCAGTAACTTTGGTAATGGAGTACAGTTCATCCCCCATGGCTTACACCTAACACAAAGTGAAAGAATTTGTGTACATACTTCCCATTGCAAAAACGATTTCCAGTTGCATGTGCCATTGCCAGACAGAAGTTTTAGCCTGGAGTGTTCCAACCAAACCAGCTCTTCCACACAGAAAATAGCAGCCGAAACAGCAACGTGGCTTTTTGAGAACAAGGTTAGCATTTCCCAGTTCTAGCCTTCTTGCAACTTTTTCCTCCCCTTAAAACTACTCCAAAACGCAGGAATTCTCCCCACACTTGGCCAGAGGGATTTATGGTGGGGAGGATATACCTGTAACCATACTCACCAGAGTCCATTCTTACATGGCCACAGTTAACACCCTCCAGAGAAGCACTGCTGCACATCAGCAGAGGCTTGCTTCAATGAATCACAGAATAGAGGTATGTTGGCTGTCCTGCTGCTTTAGACCCCTCCCCAGAGCTTTTGTGGCAAAACAAGATACTTATTAGTGATGCTTCTGTGCCAGGTCCAGAACCAAGAGCACAGAAAGAATTCTCTGTCCTCAGCAGCAGCCTTGTGACCTGTTTTCTAGTTTTCCAAGCACTACAAAGACAGATTCATTTGATTCAAATTTGGAAATAAGCACACTGCAGCACGGGCCTGACTGGAGACCAGGGGAGAAACTTATTGGCAAGAAGGTCTTAAAAGTAGAAATGGGCAGAAGGACATCAAGCTTGAATGAAAAAGGGAGAATGGATCCACAGAGCACTTTATCACTTAGAACTGCACAAAGCAGCCAAATTTAGTCTGTGCAGTCACCCTCAATCTTAACACCTGACATTGAAACACTCATGCTCTCATCATAATTTTGTGTTTAGGACACCGCTCACTTTCACAGTGACTATGCATTTAGAAGAGACTAAAGGTAATTCTGCGCCTACCCATTACTGGGTAGTGCTGCCACACTGCCTGTATTAAGAGTCCTCAGAAAAATATTTGAATAATAGATGTTATGGTTATCTCAGAATATAGTTTAAGAATTTGTTCCCAGGTTCACGCCATGTTTTATAGGCTCTGAAAGTGAATTACTGAGAAATGTGATAGCTGCTTTATTCAGACTGGACCTTTCAACACAACTTCACATTTCCCCATTTACTACAGAAAAGATACAAAACCTCTAGATACCAGAGCAGTTAAGTACAAAAATGCAGAACACCCAGACTTACACAGATTTGATCATAAAACAAAACAGGCCCCCCAAACCACCATAGCTTTAGCCTTCTTCCCTCCCCATTTCTGAGGTTTTTTTCTTTTCTTTCAAAGCAGCTATTACATTGCACATTTGTATGCCCACACTTCCTCTATCCATTCAGTAGTTGCTGCTTCCACCTACAGACCAGCATATCCAAAGTCCCTGGGTGTTGTAGAGAAGCAAAAGCTTGATGGGAAGAGTCTTAACATCAACCTGAATTAAAACCTTTCCAATAAAACAAACAAACAAACCTGTTGATCAGGTAGTAGACAAAATTATCCAAAGTCCCACACACCTCTACCTCTCCCACAAGCAGGAAACAGTTGATACATCCAACAACTTCCATGTTCCAAAGCTTCTTCGAAATAAGGCTGTTAACCCATGCTGTTGCAATTCTACATACATACTTCCAAGGCCACGTTGTATCAGCTCTAAACCAGTATGACACCAAAACGTAATGGTCCAGTAACAGTCATTTTTGTAGGACGTGGCAAAATTCAGGTTCAATGCTAGTCGCTAAGCTCCAGATCGTATTCAGGGTAGAGCTGCTTTGTAGTAACACCTCGGATAACAGCTAGAAAGGAAAAAAGTACCATTGCTCTCATTAAACAAAGATCAGATCAGTCAGAAAAGTTGTGTTTTCCCCTCAGCAGCCCCTAACTATCCCACAGAACCTCCCATAGCTAAGAAACCAATCTAAGGTTTTGCAGCTATGTCCCCTGCTTGTCTCACTTTTTTTTAAGCATATGAAGAACAAAACTGACAAAAATTACTAAGGCTTAACAAATTTTGGTAATCCCTAACACAGACTAAAATACTGGTAAATGACAATTATTTCACATGTTCAGTTCTAAAAACATCCCAAGAAAATAACGACAGAAGCATTTGTGCTTGCATAAGTGATTGGGTAATACAAGCCTAGAATTGAAGAATCCTTAAAACAAGCTCTGCCTTTATGGTGTAGTGGCTTCTCTCTCTGTATGAAAACATTGATTAAGAAGTTCTTTAATAGTCTTCCTCTTCCTTACCCAGCTTGCCTAGCAGCATCTGTCCAGCATCTTTAATATCATTATACTCATGGAGCAGAGAGATGTGCTTCTCCAATTCCTCCAGGCTGTAGCCTCTGTAACAATAAAGCCAGAAAGGTGAAAAATGACACAGCAGGATTGCTGCTGCTGCACAGTGAGTGCTGCCACTACCCACCAAACATGGCAAGGATATTTGAGATGCCCAAACCTGGCACATCTAAAGCAGAATCTGAAGGCAGCAAGTACAGTTGTTGCAAGTTACAAACATGAAAGCTACAAACGAGCATATCCTCATTTTGATTTTTTTTGCCACATCAAGACTCATCAAAAAACCCCAAACGATCCACATGAATTCTTAGAATCAAATAGAAACAGGAATAGGTTGTGGTGAATTCAATTTATATGTATCTCTAATCTGTAGCTAGGCAAAAAAAAAAAAAAAAGTCTGCTTATCCTTGAGGATAAAACAGAAAAGCTTTTAGAACAGCCTTTGTTGTTCTACCATTTCCATCATATGCACTACACATTATCTTAGAAAATATCACTCTTTTGCAACAAATAACCCACAGAGACTCCCTCTCTTAAAAAAAAAAAAAAAACAAGCAGCAATTTTATCTCAAAACAGTTGCTAATAAGCAGCTGCCACAGTGTGTCATAAGAAACCACAATAAAACAGTTGCACTACCCCGTACCTCACACCCATCATGACAGTGTTCTTGCTCTGCAAACACCTCTGCTTCTTAAAGACAAAGGTTTAATCCACTCACCTCAGACACAGAACAAGTGAACACTTGATCAAGATGGAACAAAAAAAGGAAACAGTTTTATCTGGGACTAAGTTTGGCAGGTTATACAAGTCATGATCTCAATTTTAAATCTCAAATGAACAGGCTTTTCTGGTAGCATGACATGTTGTAGTATCATGATGGTTAAAATTATTTGCTCCCAATTTACATGTAATTACCTCACCAACATCTGAGGTAAGCTTTTTATCTAAGTTCCTAGTAAAACTTGTTTTGCTTTACCAAATAAACCAGAAAGAATTCCCTCTTATCTTTAACAGGTCCCATAACTCAAAACAACACTGTAATCAACATTGTATAACACCACGATAAAAGGGGCATCATAAGAGGTCAGTTTCTAGCAGTAATTCCTGGACCATATTTAATTTTAAAAACAAAAATAACTGAGGCATCACATTGAACATTCAGGTTGCCAAGGACATACTCAGACAATAATTGTGCAATTTCTTGGTCTAGCGCAAGGTCTTTCTGTTTCAGCTCTTCGATTTCATACTGCAGGGCTTCTTCGTTGGCTCCATTAGGTCGGCAGGACCTTGGAGATGGGATCTGTAGAGCACAGAACACATTTAACACTCACTAACTCAGCACTGGAGTGATGCCACAGTGCTGGAGTGCACCGATCAGAAAATACACTATGTGTCACTGGATAAAAAAGGAAGAAAAAAAGAAAGGAAAAAATATCTCCGGGATGGGGGGTAGTGGGGGGCCAGGAAATAAGCTCAGGTAAAATATTTATCCGTTTATGCAACAACCAGCCTGTTCCATATCATATTCTATAGCATTTCGTAGATTGACAGCATAAAGTGAAAATAAATAAATAAAGCAATCACAATTTGGCTTTTAAGAGAAGCTCCCAGGACGACGCAGTGCTGAACTGCGAGGCCGGCAGTTACTCAGGCAACGAGCAACTTCACCCTCCAGGAAAAACACTTCCCGCC
>NW_010513739.1:0-8437 GCF_000687285.1 Phaethon lepturus
TGCTGGCCACGCTGCTTTGGATACAGCCCAGCATAAGGGTTACGCTTTTTCAGTAGAATTCAAGGTCCAGGCTCTGTTTCTGAATCCAGACAGTAATGATCAAAATTTTTGCTCAAGGGATATTTTGTTTTTTTCTGCTAGGTATGTTACTCATTGCTTTTGAAATTTGTTTTATTCTTTGTTAATCAATTGCACAAGCAGTTAAAACAGTTTGTTTAAGCTGCAGGCATATCTTTGTTCAGTTCTCATATAATGTGGATAGATTCCTGATGCTTCTCAGATCTGTGTTTTCCACGGAAGAGTTGATGGCGCCATTGCATCTAGAACGGAACACTGCTTCTGATTATGATGCTTTTAACTCTGTCAGTTGGAAACACAGACTCTAAGATGAGTTTTTCACTCTCAAGGTGAGGAACAATTGAGCCGTAAGCAACTGCAGCAACTAGCTACTACAGTCTAGTCTACCTGTTTTGATGTTAGCAGCTGAAATGCTTGAAGCTACAATTGTTGTCTTACAATCTACTCAAATACTAAAGAAAATTTGCAACTTTTTTAGTAAAATAGTTACTAGAAAGTTTCAGTGATAACAAGAGGTTTTAACTTGCTGGAGTATTTCTTATAGATTCCTTACAGGCCTTTTGTGTAGTAATGCTTATTTGATTATACACAAAATACAGATATGGAATGTTATGCCATTTGTAATACTTGATATAAATAACTTACTAGACAATTAACAGATTGGTGTGATTGTTAAGTGTTTTTATGAGTTCCTACAACAGTTCTATACAGATTTCTGGTAGGCAAAAGTAGTGCTTTGAACTGATCTGTATGCAACAGCTGTGTATGTCTTTTCCACCTTTATTTCAGTGTATATTTCTTAACAGTAATATTTCTTAGAAAACAATGATAGGCATTTTTATTACTTCAGTGCAGTCCTTTTTTATTTGTAATTAATATGTTGACAGACAAAAGAGGCGTGATAAGAAACAAAGGAAAGAGAAGGAGGAAAAGAAGAAACCAAGTGTGTCCTTCTATCCTGATGACTTCATCGTCAGTGTGTGTGATACAGCGATGGCTGCTGAATCAGGGACTGGGGTGTGGAAAAATGTTTTTTTTCTTTGCCATTCACATATTAACAGGAAAGAAAGAAAGAAGCAGGAAACTGTAAACCAAACCAATCATGCAAATTTCTTCCAGGCGCGAGCCTGGAAACAGTATACATCTGTCAGTCATGTCCTTGCATTTCCTATAACCAAGAGATTTATTTTTATGAAGTATTCCAAGGTTGCTTTTGTTTTTCCTGGGACATGAACTTGTCTATTTTGATAGCATTTGTCTATGTATTTACTTTGCATGTACATAACAGACAAATATCCTAACTGCTTAAAAAACAGGAAATTATGTTTAGCCTAGCAGTAATGCTAGGACAAATGACCCAGGCATTACTCTCTTTGCATGAGGCTAGATGATGACAATGTAAGAGAGAGGGTGGGGAGCATGAGGTCTCAGTTCTGTCATGGCCAGGATACTGAAAAGAGAAAGTCTTTGTTGAGCTAGGTTTTGATTTATGCACTTGACTGTTGGTTTGCCATGGCCTCTTTGATCTCTTTTAACATATTTGGGGGTTATCCTTGCAAGTACCAGATTGCAAGCTAGAACACTAGCAGATTTAAAGCTAGATCACTACCCAGAGCAGCAGGCTCTGTTTCTGATCCATACCTTCTTTGAGACTTTGCTGTCTCAGCTTGGCTCTCCAGAGGCAGCTGGAGAGCCTCACCACACCTGGGAGGTGTTAATTACAGTACAGCAGAGGTAGCATATACTCAAAGAATGAGGAACATGTGTTACTGCAGATTACACCAAGGTACATATGGGAAAGATAGTTACGTAGTCAGTAATTGCAAGAAGTTGGAATGGATCAGAAGAATTTAAAAAAAGGTGGTAAGAAAAGTATATTACAGTGATTTTTTTACTTTTTTTGTCCAAGTTGTTACTCAAAGGAGGTATATTGGAAAGTTAACAGCCTCAAGAAAGCCTTTAACTGGCACTGGAACTACTTTTTAAGATAATTCTTTTTCTTCTTATATTAGGATCAACAAGCAAAATCTACATCTTGCCTTCAAGATGGTTTTTTCATTTCAGTGGGCAAGTACAAGTCTTTTTAATGCTTTGAGTGCTTAAATAAAATAAATCAAGGAGCAGAAGTTTGTTAGATTTCAAAGGAAAACTCTATAGTCATCAAGATGTTAAACTCAAATTGTGTAGTCTGTGGGCAATAGATCATAATAGCTTACAGGATTATTCCCCAGAAAACTTGGAAAACCTTTTCAGGATGTACAGCAGACACTGAGTCCTTTTTGGGGATAGTCAGTTTTTAGGGGATTGATGTAGAGAGAGATGCAGGCAAATTTAAGATCTTGTATCAGTCAACTGTAAACTCAGAATTTCTAATTCTTCTGAAAAGTAGAGAAGTATTTTAAGTGTTCTTAAAAACAAGTGATAGGCTTGAATTTATGTTTATAAACAATGGACTTCACAAAATAATAACAGAATGCTGAGTGAATGTCAGTAACTGTGGTTGAGTGAATTTCAGTAACTATGGTCCACAGTCACTTCTGTTCATGCGATACATCAGAAGAATTCTATGAACAACAGAAATTGTTTACTTTTGGATTGTAAATCAGCTTACTTGCTTTTAAAATATATTATTCCAGTTTTATTTCTCTTTTAAAAGTACCTGAATGTTTACAATATTTCTAGCTTGCAAAATGAAGACCATGCCTGTAGAAAGATTTGCTTCTTTCTAGTACATTAATTCAGCAGAATATTTAGTCATCTCAGAGGACAAAATGCAATCCATTGTCTGAGATTTGGCCTTAGAGAAATACTGGCTTGCAGTATTGATTTTAATTCAGTGTAACATTGTAAGTTGCAGTACACCTGCATATTCACATAAGGCAGGTAGTACAGACTTTCCTTGAAATAGTTCATGAAGTATGCATAGAGAAAGGTTGAAATTATCTGTCAGAAAGGTAAAGAAAAATCTGTTGGAGCCCTTAGTTTTGAGTTAATACCATTGCTTTATAGATTTCTAATTCTTGCATGATTTGTAGACACCTATTGTGTATTATCACATTTTAGACACAGTGGGGGAAGTAATTGCTACTTCAGCAGATCTGCATTACATGGCTTCTACAGGAAAAAAACCAGCAACAACTCAAGATGCAAGTACCAATACTCATCCAGGTAAGGGCTACCTCTGTGACCTAGAGCAACCAATGTGACCTACAGCAACCAACTGTTTCAGTATGGCTCCTTGTTAATTGTGACATTTGGTGAGTTTCCAAACGGGAGTAAGTTTTTAAAGGGAAAACCATTTTTTTGTGCTGTTTTTTGTTTCAAAAAGTATTAAACCAGAAGATATTGGACTATAAATTACAAAATATTAGTAAAAATAATTATAAATAAAAACATTACTGATGCAATTATGTAAGAGTCTCTACATGCTTTCTGTAAGTCAGGTCTGCTGTGACTTTTTCCAGAAGCTCTTTTTAACTTACGTTCATTTTATCTAAATGCATTTTAGACAATGTTTCACCTGTGACTGAAGTTGTTTCCCTGCCTCTTCCCCCACAACTCTGCTTTGATTGTGAGCTGGGAAATCAGAAACACACATTCACATAATGCCATCGGTGTCTTTACTTTCCTTAAAGTCATGCATTTCGCTTTTGTTTTTTTTTCCTATCAAGTGCTCAGATCGTACGAGGGTGTTGGAATCAGTGCTGGAAATGAGGTTTCTGAAGTTCAAAAAAATGAGTCAGTCATGTGCCTGCCTGTGTCAGGTGTGGCTTCAGTCTTTCTTTACTTCATTTGCTGTTTGGAAAGTATATAAAAATACTGCAGTTTTAACATGTTTTTTGTACATGAGGTAGCTTAATGCAGGATATAGATAAGAAGATGTTAGCTTACTTAACTTCTTGAAACCAAATGTGGAATACTTATAATGCTGTTTAATGTTAAAAGTCTGGCTGGAGTCTTTCATGGTGCGTTGTACCTGTGCTTTTGCATTCCTGTAATGAGGAGGTACATTTGCGGATTTTAGATTGATTTTAGTGCTGCTTAATCTTGGGGAGTTGGTGTTATGTAGACCAAATGGGTTGACCCAGTGGGATGTTAAGACAAATCACAGCTCCACATGAAATCGAGCTGTAGTAGCTCAGCTGATTTAGAGTTGTGCCGTGCATCTGCGAAGTTGTGTAATAACTATATGCCACGTGACAATGTTCCAGTCTTGGGCAGGAATTTTATTCCCAATCAGTGGTCTTTCAGGTCAGTTTGTAGAACAAAAAATGGAAGGTAACCTTGATTTTGGGCTAAAGAAGATTTATTTTTGTTTGTGGCTTCTCCTCCCGTTTTATAAACCCTTGATAAATTGTACTATGTAGAATTCAGTACCCGAATATTTTCCCTATGGTACCAAGTGAGCATATTAATTTTTCCTTTCTTTTAAAATTCAACAGTGTTGTTCCATTTGGAAGATTATTTTACCACATCACATGACTTATTTGCAGATAGTTTATTAGAGGTCTTTCTAGCTGAGCAGTATCAATTATTTGGATCAAGCAAAGATGCAGATTTTTATTCTTTTTTTAACCCATTCAGGAGGGAACTGGAAAAGAATAGCAATTTAGACTGCAGCATGTTGCTTTGATTTTATTCTTTTGAGTATTTTTCTGCTAATTTATCACCAAAATGAATAATAACTTAGTAATTTGTTGTTAGAAGCAAACATTAAAGACACCTGTTAAGCTCTGTTGTCTACCTTTTATGTTTTAAGATGTATGCTAGTCAGAGCTTTTCTTATCATTTAGAGAATGCAGACCTGTTTCCAAAAAGTTTGTCTGAAGTGTTGTATCTTTTACCGTAAATATTATAGTGCCTGTTATTCTTTTCTCATAGAATCATCTAGTGCCCCTGAGATACTACCACCAGACATGTATTTAAACGCAAGATTCCCCACTGAAGTGAAAAAGAGACCTTTAGCATCCTTTCTGTCAGAGGCACCTGATCTGGTTAGTGGTCTAATGTACATATGGTTCAAACACATTTTGAGTACACTGTTTGTCTCACCTCATGCAGCTGGGTTCTTTATATCTGGATAAATCAGTTGTATAATACCATAGGGAAGACTGTAGTTATTTCGTCTCCAAAACAAAAAGCCTTTCAACTCAAAGTGGCAAGAGGTAAACACAGGAATTGGTTGACAATGTTCTCTAAACAATGTATGTAAAACACATACTGTGTAGTTCTTCAAAATCTTGTTCTTGCTTAGAGTGAACATGAATATATTGGTGTGATTGACATTGACATTGAAGACAGTGACATCCTGAAAAATTTCCCCATGATACCCGAGTCTGCAGAAGAGATAGCTACTGTGCAGCAAAATGAGGAGTTTGAAATTCCATCTACTGAAAAACTTCATCACATGGCAGCTTCTGTTACTAATGCAATTCCACCCGAGGCGCTTCAGAAGAAAGGTAAACCATTTCATTTTTAAATCACAAAAAAAAGCTGTATGCTTTTGTTATAATACTCTTACCTCCCACAGAAACCGTGCAACCTTTCCCCCAACTCAGCTACTGCTTTTTTGTCTCATTCGTCAAAACATTTATAAATTTGACTTCTTTTGCGGTGATTCCTGCCTCCTAAAACATACTGTTAGGTATAGCATAGCTATGCCAAATTACTTGCAGCACTTAAACGTTTGCAGTTTATTCAGTTATGTTGTTTTTATGTTATGTTACCTTTTTTTAATTTCAAGACAATCATCTGAAAACTGTGTCTAGCCAAGTGCAAAAGGAAGATAAGGAGTCAGATTCTGCTAGAGATGGTGTAACTTGGAATATAGTACATGAAGATGACAGAACTCTTCCTTTTTCAGGGCTTCCATCCAAAGTAATTGGCAAAGAATACTTTTCCACAAAGCAGCAGGATATGGATACGCAATTACAGACACTACAGAACATAACAGAAAGTATGGAGGAGGATTTCAGAAATACCAAGCTGGTGAGTTCTGACAGCTAACTATTGTGTCTGAAGCAGTTTATTTGGTAACTTCTTTCAACTAAAGACGAAATTTACCTTTTGGAATCATGCATTTTCAAGTCTGCTTAAGTATATGTTGAGCGAGATTGAGAATCATGTACAGTTCTTTGGCACATAGTGAAAAAAACCCAAAAGTTCAGGCTGAGCAGGAGCCCTTTTTGGCAAAGATTTCTGCAGTTCTGCCTCTGCAGAACATTATGTGACTGTTTCTGGAACCTGTTCCTATTTATTTCATAAAATATTTGCATTTTTAGCATATTTATAAAAAATTGTATTTAAAGCAAACTTTGCATGAATATCTGTGGTGTAACTCTAGAAATACCTTGAAAAATGTATCATTACTTAGTTTTTGGATTTCATTTATAGCTAGTGAAACTCATAGAAGATTTTGAAATGGCTGCCAGTTCAGACTTCGGTGCTCGTCCTTCATTCCCTGAAGATGCTAGAATCATTGATGACGGTATGTGTTCAGTTAACAGAAGGATAGTAAACGTGCAATTGAATATTAAACTTGACCAGCTTCTAATTGCAGCTGAAGTTTAATGCAATCCCAACAGGTGTTACTGAAATATCAAAAATGAAAAATGTGAGAGAGAGAGATAAAATCCAAGGTAGAAGATCTGAATATTATGGGCGTTGCTTCAACAAAAATACATTTGAAAGTATCTGTATACTTTGATCTTTTCCAAAACCATAATGCAGAACTTGGGTGTGGGATTTTAAAGATGATAGTATGTATTTCTATTGATTCATAAAATCAAAACATGATGCTTATGAGTGCCTTGCTGCTATAAAAGGATATGAAATTTTTCCTCAGTTTTTTCTGTGTATATAAAGTAATTTTTTTCGTGCATCTTTGGTGGCTATTTAGTTGTGATAGCTGCTGATCTTAGTAAAAACTTACATCAGCTTAACTGTTTGCTAGAGCTGATGTAGTGAATAATTTATGTAGCAATTGACTATCTAGAACCTACCTACTTAAAGCTATCATACTGTTCCAAAAAGGAGCATGCTAGGGGTACATACTTCGTGTCCATTTTACATTCATACCAACACATAGTCTAATCTACTTAGGAAGTTAATACAAAGCCAAGTGGTAGAACCAAACTATGGCTGTACCCGTATTTGTACATAAGACAATGCTTATGAAGTCCATTAGCTCACACAGAGCAACTCATAGTTCAGTCTTTTGTTCACATGTGCAGGGCTGGTAAGTAACATCACAGCCCTGGTAGTGCTATTTCATAGGGAGGCACAACTGATCTCGCTTCAGGTTGTTTTAGGTTTGACAGATAAACTAAATATGCCACTAGCAAACACAGATGAGTGATAGCTTTTGCATTGTGGATTTTTTTCATTGGTCTGCGCTACTTACTATATTATTTTTTCACAGAATCAGAACATTATTTGAGGGGCATGATTTTTGAAGGTGTTGCAGATGGTGAAAAGGAGGGCTTAAACTTGGAATATCCTGTACCCAGTAATACTACATTGGAAGTACACTCTCCTGCCTCTGTGGCCGCTGCTTCTAACTTTCCCAGTGGCATAAAGTCATCTTCTGGTATAGTCTTTAATATTTATTTTTCCCCTGTTTCTCCTTTTAAAAATGAGTAAACCTTTTCTTCCTGGTGTAAAGCTTTCTTATTGCTATTATGTAGAATGTAATGTCATGCAAACAAGCTCGTAAAAGTCAGTTGTCAGTCTTTCTAGATTGCATTGTTTAGAATGGCTTCATGGATGTGTATTGATAATGAGTTTATATGTTTCCTGACGGAGTAATATCGCTAAGCTTTGAAAACAGTTTTGCAGTGAATTATACTTGCACTCATATTCACCATTAAAGAAAATTAGTAATTTGGGGTCTATTTCTGAAACCCATCTCTGTGATGATTTGTAATTAATTAGCTGAGTGTACGTGAATATAAATAGCCACAGAGCCACAGAACACTCATAGCTTCTTCCCAAAGCTGTCTTTATCACCTCTGTCATCCTCCTATGTTCTACAGGTGAGATCGCAATTAAATCCAGTCCACATGAGCAAAATAAATTGTTCTGTATAACTATACAGTAATTACTGTCTGTGTCCAAAACCATTATTTTATAAGGTCTCATTTCATTTTGCAAACTGACAGCAAATTGATTTTTGCAATTATCAAGACTGCAGTAGCATTAAAAGGAGAAGGGAAGATGGCTGTGCAAGCCACCTATTGCCTGTGTTTAAAAATGTACTGTGTCTGTTCTATCTGCATATTGCCTGTATTGCTTGCATTGAAGCTTCTGTACATCTGTGCTTCTGTGGTTTTTGGTCACAACAACTCCATGCAATGCTACA
>NW_010513740.1:0-3123 GCF_000687285.1 Phaethon lepturus
TTGTCGGGCCGTCGAGCCGAATGGAAATTAATTTCGCCAAATTCCGGGTTGTGGTTGGAGGAGTGAAGTGACCCACCCTGTCGCTGCGCCGCTCAGGGAGCTGTGACAAGGGAAGGAGGAGAGAGGTGGCGGTCTGCCTCCGTGGTGAGACCAGCTCTCGTTTGTCCCGAGGCCTGTGTGGGGTTAGATGCCAGAACGAATTAACGTCATGACGCAAATCCTGGGGAATTAGATTTCCTTAATTCTGATTCTCACCGAGTTATTTGAGTGTCATGATGGGCAACTCTTGGCAATTGTTCTTTTCCTGGCGATGAGGTCGTCTTGTCCACACTACCAGGCTCAGTATTCATATTTGGCCCAGTAACGACCTCTTGAAAACCGTCACTTCTTACTTGTGCTGTGCATAGCATGGCTCAATTTTTGACAGCATCATATGACTGAAATTTTGTGTCAATTATAACTTACGCCTGGTGCAGAAGATCATCTGGGCCCTATCAAAACCACCAGTGTGAGTGTTAAGCTTGTTTGGCTTATCTTCATGTGGGACTGGAATTCAAAGACATAGTAACGGGAAGATAACCGGGAACAATTGTTAAATTTTGAGGCAGAACTGCCTCCCTAAATGGCAAGGCAAAGAATCCATAGGGATAAAGTTCTAAAAGCAGCTGCAGTCAAGGTGTTAATGAGAGTGAAGGGAGCTAGCAGTAATCACTGGCCTGAAGTAATTGGATCATTGAGATTTCAACTAGACAGAAAATTGAATCCCTTGTTAGGGTTAGTTCAGCTTAGGGGTGGGACAGAAACAGAAAGATAAAGCTAGACAACTCAAAAAGGGTGTACCGCAATGTATACTTTTTTTGTCTGACTCCAGAGCCTGGTGAACAGAAAACAATAGGACCATGAAGTTCCTAAACTACAGCTCTCATGAGGCACCGCAGCTGTGTTTCTAAATCAAAACATTTTCTGTGTCCCATCCTCCATCATAAAAGAACACAAGAAAAAGCATTTCCAGTATAAACTACTACTGGGGTAACATTCAGCATTGGTATGTTACATACTGCCCTCGTTGTGGTTAGTCTTTTAGTGGTAATTCAGTGTGATAGGTCAGGCAACAGAACACTGTACTGAAATTTTGAAGGCTTTCTGCTCAGAAAGTTTAGATGCATGAAAAATAATAATAGTTGAATGTTAAAAAGCAGATTACATATTTACCTTTTGTTTCCAGGCTAATTTTAACTTCATTGGTTCAACTGTGCTCCTGCATGAATACCTGTGCCTGTACAGAGGATGGTAGAAACAAGCAGCTGATGATGGAGAAAACAGTGAGACTTTTTTTTTTTTAGTCAGGGGCACTGCTGACTTGAAGTTAACCTTGTATCTATGGCTGTAGAACAGAAGCCACATCAGGTCCCAGACAGCTTTTCAGCTACTCAGGTGCAATTCTGTTTACTTCAGTAGGAGGTCTATAGGGACAACTGATGGGACAACAGGGACTTCGATAAGTGAGCTTTGCTTACATCAACGGGATTATAAATTCGTCAAATCTGGATTCAGGAAGGAATTTCCCTCACGAGCATAATGTCAGCAACATAATCAGGGCGAGGCAACAATCTGCTAGCGCACAGAGAAGGAATTATGTTAGAACCAGGTGGGTGTATGCACCACAGTCTATTTCTTCCCATTCTAATGGGCACATATTTTGGGACTAAATTCTTCCTGGTTTTTGCTCTTTTCTTCCCACCCATCCCCCCCACACATACTGAAGAGCCACTCAGAGGATGCTCACGCAGAAGTGCAAAAAAATCACTGAGACTATGTATGTATAGAGGATTACTACATGCAATTAACTAACTGGAGAGTAAATTAAGGTCAGCAGAGGCTAGATATATTTCAGAAAAGAAAAAAAACACCACACCTTATTTCTCAGAGTTTTGAGAGTGTAATTCCCTTCCTGAGAACACAAGTAGTAAGTGAAAATTCAAAAAAATTACAGAAATAATACAAGGTATGTGGTTGTTAGGAATGGATCTACCCTGGATTATGTTCATTTGAATCCACTCATTTCAGTGAAATTCTCCATTCTTATTTTAATATATGTCTTATTGTGTGTAACTTTGCTTTTTCAAAAATAAATGATGAGTCAAGAGAGAAGACGACTAAATAGCAAAAGAAGGCATTTGTAAGATCAGTATACAACATAAATAAAGAACAGTGGACTGGGTCAGAATGTATCTGTTTCTGGCTGTCTCTGAACATAACGTGGGAGCAGGTGTCTGGTTTATTACAAGGATTACCATAGACCTCATTTACTCTGCACTGGGGAAGGGCACTCTGAGATTTAGGCGATGGGACTTGCCCAGAAAGGAGGGACAACAGCAGATTTGGGTTATCTTAGGTACAAACATCAGGGTAGAAGAAGGAGAAAATATCAAATTATGGAATGATATTTCTACCTGTTTATAATATAATTTGGACCAGGCACCTGACACCCCACAGAGGTTTGCTTTCTTTCCTTTTCACCTAGTTTTTAAATATCCCACCCACATAAGATGTTAATTTTTCAGACTTGCATGGGATACGTTTGTACAGAATAAAAAGTTACCCAGCAGCAATTCTGTAAACGCAATATTGTCATCTTTCTGAGAGTAATTCAAAATTCTCTCTTCAGCAGAGGGATGTTAGAAGCTTTTGCCCCAATTTCTGTACCAGTTCCTTTCAGCACTGCTTTTCCCACTGTGTGGTAGCACGCTCTCTGAACTGCACTTTCTGAGAAATCAGGATATGAGCCAACTTCATGCTGCTCTTGCACAGAATGGAACAAACGAGAAATAACACATAAGGCAGAGGGAGAAGAAAAAAACGATGGGTGGTGGAAAAAGAACAATGTAGTGAAAGGAAATTCCCAATTAAAGGAGAGTTCTTATTAATATGCAAGTCCAGCCTTCTCATTCTTTCGCCTTTCATGGTTGTCTCTTGTTCCTTCAGTTCCCACCCCCATTCCACATTTCTTTAAGAATGATACACTTGTGTAGGCATACAAACAATAAGTCTATCCTTCTCTTGTTCACTTAAAGAATTTTCTGGCTACCAATGTGCTTTCCCCCCCCCCCCCCCCCGTAATAA
>NW_010513740.1:3154-7420 GCF_000687285.1 Phaethon lepturus
AACAAAGCAAAGAGAACAATTCTCAGCTTGGTTTTGAGCAACACATACAACAAACTTACAGATAGGAAGTACCAAGCACCAGTAACTAATAAGCTGGGTTTGCCTTTAAAGTCAGGAGGACTGTTGGCTCGTCAGTGCTTGAGTATAACCAGTTAACATTAATAGGAGCAATACATACATTAAACAAGAAAAGTAGGCTTGTTATCTCAGTAGTGTAACTGGAGAAAAACTAGCAGGAAGCATGAGTTGGGTTTTCCAGAAAAAACAGGAGGTCAGAAATTCCTGAATTTAGATTCCTGGCTCATTCACTGATTCATTGTACTTTTCCTAAAGCAAATTACATGACTCACCTGACTTTTTTCACCTTTAAAAAGGTACAGTTGTATGCCAGCTGCACACAGTTAACATTTGTAGAGAATTGTTTATCAAGTAAATTTGGATTACTAGTAAAAGAAGAAAGATATAAAGGACAAAGCAGACCAGTTTAACACCAATTTGACATGAAATTAAAGACTTACCTCTGCCCAGAAATAGCTGCATCAACCCAGATACCTATCGTACATAGTGTAAAATAGGGCATGAACTGGCATGACTTAACTCAGATCTGAAATAGGATTAAAACAGACCATGGCAATATTTTAATGGTAGCATTTCTTCTACTGTTGAAGCACCTAGTTTTCCAGAATGACTCATCCTAGCTTCCCCCATTACTTTCAGCAAGCTCACAAACACCCTTTCAGTTAAACTTCCCCCAGTTTCCTGGATCCTTGTCTTAAATTCCTTCATTAGGTGAAGAACGAAGAACTCCTCCTGGTTCCCAGCTCTTTACCCAGGTTGCCCTTCTCATCTCAACCTGCCTTATCTCCTTATTCCAATCTATTGCCTGTTTTTTTCTCTGTTTAAATTGGATGGTTTCTTCCTTCATGCTGATTAAAGGTCAGCAAGGTAAGAGGGGATCACTGAAAGATTAGTGACTGCTCTCGGTTTCCTGATCAAACACAACAAAAGCAATTATAGGGAAAGTTTTTCAGCAGTGATGCAGCGGTGGTTTGGACTCATGCCTACTATTTCTTTCTGAATGGCATCTATGCAGCCTGGTCATGCATGTGAGAGATTTATCATCTGCTAAGTGAGCATGGAATATTTTGAGATTTAAGTATTAAACTCTCACATGTCTCTATCCAACTTGTACAAAATGCTGTTTTATAAAGTCTCATAATTTGGCCAAATTTGAGAAGAATTTCATAGGGATTGCAAAGGCACATCTCGGATATTAAGGCCTCTTTTTATGAAATCTCAGCTTCCTACTTTAAGGTAGGGATTGCCAACCAGTGAGTTGAGAATCCATTAGAAATCAGATGCAAGGCTTACCCAGTTTCCTTTTCTCTTGGCTTGGACTACACAAACAATAGTCACAATGAAAACAACAAGGGACAAACTGTAAGCTCAAACTTAATGTAAGAGGAAGCAGTTGACTGAATAAAGCTTCTTGCTTCTCCACAACCTCCTCTGTACTTTTACTTGATACAAGATGTTTTCACAGCCTTCAGAAAAATCAGACACCAGCTGACTAGTAGGATGATGCCATGTTATGTCAGTAGTGCCCCAGATGTCCTTTCTTCACACATCCTTCAGTGTGACATCGCTACAACGCCCTCGCCAACACCTTTCTGGGTAATTAACAGCCATTGCCCTACTGCATCTCAGTAAGGACCAGTGTTCCTTTACAAACTTTCAGGTTACAATGCATTCTGAAATAAACTTCTGTTGGTGGAATGGCCAGTAAAGAAGCACTGGCCAAACTGGTTTGTCTGGGTACAGTTTGAGAACTTCCATCTTGAGAGCAGAGTAAGCTTGTCCTGCTTTGCAGGAAGCAACCATTGGGTAAACCACGGCTCAGTTACACAGGCAGCATGCATTAGCAGCTACAGTTATCCGTACACTATTGTTTACCATTAAGGCACAGAACAGTGCCAGTTTTGCTTAATTAGTTTTGACTACATACTGGAGCCAAGGAACTACCGTGCTAGAGGGGCATTTCCAATAAGTCTCTCAGGATTCTTTTAATATGATCAAAACAACATTCTTTAAAAAGTATGAATTATTTCATTACTCAGCATGGGATATTTCATCCCATATGATTAAAATTTTACAAAGTTAACAGTAACTGGATCTTACGAAGTGAAATGTCAGCCAGCTTCAATAGTCAGGCATTACCAGCCCGGTTCATAACATGTGAACTAGCCATTCAGTTTCATTCTATCTGGATATGTCTATACCATATCTATACCATGTAAAACAGCAAAATGAATTTTTGAAAAGCAGAAAATGTTACAACTAATCGTTAAAATAAAAGCAGAACTAGACTGGCTTGTTAGCCAAACAGTATTTCTTCACAGCTTTTACAAAGAACACTTATAAATGAACTCTGTTACTTTAAAAGAACTGAGTAAAGACTGATTATCCACCCCTAGGCATGTGAAATTCCCTGTGCTCCTACTAGAAAATGCATAACATCAAATAACAGTGAAATTATAAACAGTCAGCTATGTGCATTCAAAGCACAGAGAACTAATCCACTGCAATCTGGCCTTGTGAATTGTTTCTAAGAAATTAATTCAGTGGACTTGATTTTTCATGTTTGATTTAATCATGTTTTACACCCACTTTACCATTCCATCGTAGTAACACAAATGACTGGTAGGATATATTCACATGCTTTTGCCTTCAAAGCTGCAAAATATTATAATAAACATTAAGAATGTAAATAGTCACTAAAAACTATGTCTTCATTGCAGTATTTACTCAAGCCAGACCTTTAAAATCACTACACTGTAAAACTACATTCACAGAGTATGTCCATTTATTTTCAGTAACTTCTAAATATCAGGATTTTTACCCGCCTTCCAGAGTACTCAGTACTTTACTAACTGGGCTGCCCTGATACAGAAAAGGATTAAAGCACAAAACAAATGGATTATGGTAATTTCAATTCCTAGTGAGGAAGGAATCCAGAGTAGGACAATGATTTCTTCTTTGTCCAGATACCTGACTTCAACCTGTTTTGAAAATAAGTGCTTTTATTCCCTTCAAACATAGGTACTTAGGCATACAAATCCATTTCCTAAAATCTCCTTCTCTCTCCTAATTTATGAATTATTCTTAAAGTAAGAACACAATTGCAGAAAAAAGCAGAAAAAGCAGAATGGCAAGAAACAATTGCAAAATGGTAATAGAATGCACATCTGATTAGTTGACAGTAAGACACATCCAAATCTATTTGTTTACCAATATGCTCGGTGCTATTTGCATTCAAAGGAACAATGCACTGTACCATTTCTGAATGTACTGTACCATTTCTATGGGGACAGAAGCAAGAAATGTTGCTCTGAACTCAATACACTGCTAAATCCAGCACATATACTCAGAGCATGTCTCTTACCACTGAAAATTCAGAAGAACAGAGTGTGCCTTTTCTGCCTCTTCCTTTGAATTGTAGTTGAAATCCATGTGGAAACGTGATGTTGTCAATGGTTTTGTCCACATACCAATTTATCTAATGCTCCTCTGGTTATAGCATCTTTGTCTGCCCCATTCAAAACTTTGAATAAGGCTCCCCGTCTCTTCTTTCTTTCCCCAAAGTAATACATAGTTCAAGATCAAGAACTCTGCTACAAACTAATGTGAAATAGTACTGGGAATCTACTGCAAATAAGAAAAATATGCAAAAATCTTATTTGCAGTGAAATTAAGAATAATCTCAATTGCAATGGAAATCTGCATCACCAGCATATTATTCCTGTTTTCACCAGAGCCAGCCTGGTACTCATGTAAAAGAAGTACATCTGTCCAGGTGGTCTTCCATTTCAGGAGTTTATGGTTGGCTATTACCCTTTAAAATCTGGAATTGCTTAGACAGCTGAAGAACCAGATGATGTGAAATGCGTGTCCCCTGTTTATTACATACAGCCTGGTGTGGTGGCTTGACCCTGGCTAGATGCCAGGTGCCCACCAAGCCTCTCTGCCACTCCCCTCCTCAGCTGGGCAGGGGAGAGAAAAAAATATGATGAGAGGCTTATGGGTTGACATAAGGTCAGGGAGAGATCATTCACCAATTACTGTCATGGGCAAAACAGATTCAACTTGGGGAAATTAATTTATTTTATTGCCAATCAAAATCAGAGTAGAATAATGAGAAATAAAACAAAATCTTCCCCCCACAAACACTTCTTCTTGGGCTCAGCTTCACTCCCCATTTCTCTCCTT
>NW_010513741.1:0-7493 GCF_000687285.1 Phaethon lepturus
ATGCCATTAGAAAAAATTGCAACATGAGGAACATAGCTGATTTGTTAACAATTACCCTCAAACTAACTTACCAACTTTCTTTCCTCATAATATGAATCTCTGAGCTCATTAAATGGACTCTCAATTAACAATTATTCACACTGCCAGTTTACAGTTTTAAAATGTGGCAAGCAAGATTGAATAAATATCTCATTTTGAAGGAAAAACGGAGAATAAATTCTTAGTCTCTACATATGTATTATTCATAGCAAAGCAAGTGACAGAAAAGAAACTGAACAAAATTAATTCCTGAGATAAGGCAGCTCAGCATACAGGACCACAGTATCCATTTGGCACAGGAGACCTTTTCAGACAGGAGGAAGAAAGGTTAATTTACATGTACAGGTCTTGAATTTTTACAGGTGGATTCAGTTGCAACCGAACTCGTCAAATCCCGTGGGATTTTGCAAATGAACTTAAGAGTTCCTTGGATCATACCCCAGTTGCATAACTTTTTCTATATTTTCCGTAGTCTCAAAGGGGTTTCCCCTTGGTATTTTGGGCATCTATGTTACTGCTTACTTATCTCAATCAGCCTTTTTATCTGCCAATTTTGAAACGCTTGGTAATAAATGTTGTTTATTTTATCCATTAAATCTTGACTTCATGAAAAATTCATTTCTTTTTTTCTTTGGCATCAATAATAAGTCATCTACTGAAGATTCACCTTAGCCACCTATTATTCATTCAATTTTTACTTCATTTACTTAGTAAGGAAGGAAGATATAAAAATCATGAATCATTCAGTAAATGTCAAGCATATGTAGTGTGTATAGTACTTCAGGCATATATTATTTGAACCCCACCTTTTGATCTTCTGGCTGACAATATCACTTTCAGGGTGAGTGAATTTGTTTCCTGCAGTTCCTAAGATTGATTGATACTCAGAAAAGCAAGTTCATTGATATTTTCTATTGCTTTCTTTGATGAAAGTGAGAATGAAAACATAGATGGCAACTCTTTGAACTACTCTGAGGAAAAAATCCAATTATTTGTAGCTTGCCAATTCAAAATAAATTTTCAAGTAATGATGTGACTGAGATGTTTTAGAAACTTCCAGTGTTCAACATCAGGAAAATTGAGAATTTAAACAACTTATTTTTTCCTCTTAAAAAATACAGAAAAAAACCCCAAGAAAAGCAAGGGCTCCAAAATATTCTGTGGAAAAGATTTTCTTTTTAATATTTATTTTGAGCTAGTGAAATCAGGTTCTACAAAACATGATTAAATCAGATTAATTTTCTACTGCTGAAAACAAAATTTAAAATGCATAGTTTTGTTATACAAGAAATTATTCTGGGGATAGCTTTCAGCAATATGAAACCTGTGAATTCCATGTTAATATTGACACAATGAAATCTGCAGCATCTTGCAGGATTTTAACTTATAAATGATGAAACAATTTTCCATTAAGTTTTCCTGAAAGAAAAAAAATTCTGGTTAAAAAACTACTGTTCCGTTTGTCCCATATTTGAATTCTAAATATGAAAGTTGTTAAAATTATGCCAGAATTATTTTTTTTTAAATTCTTCCTGAGTGTACACTCCTGAGACAGGCATCTTACACGTGTGCTCCATAAAGACAAATTCTGCTATTCTGGGTTTGGCTGTAGTTGCATGATTATCAAAAACATTAATTTTCTGGTCTCTGACATCATTTAGCACTTCAAAATTCTTTTCCTCTAGTGTCTTGCAACAACAATTCTTATCAGGGGACTGTTATTCTTTTCAAACATGAGAAATTAATTTAAGTATGTTGGCAATTTTTATTCAAAGGATTCAATGACGTAGGGCAGACAGTTCTTTACCACAGTCATGTTCCATTAGAAAAGCTGAGCAGAGAAACTTGCTTTCTTAAATACGGTGAAGAATAAACAAGAAGAAATGTCTCAGCCTCAGCTTTAGAGTTCCAGCCCTCTCTCTTGCTAGTACTTGTGATCCCAACCCCTGTGTCATGGCTTCTTTTTCAGGTGCAGGTTAAAGACTTTTTCGCTGGGTATTCTTGAATATCTGATTGTTTTCATACATGTTGTCTTTCACAGAGGTCTGTAGAAGTCTAATCACTGTCCCTATATTTTACTTGTTATGGAAACTTTTAAAAAGCCTTGGTACAATTTTACTCTTTCTGCAGATTTGACTGGTTAGCAGTTCTTGACACTTAAGCTAGTTATTCTTTAAAGATTTCAATCATTTTATACTCACACTAACTGAAGAGCAGTTCTATCCACCAGCTTCATTGCAGTTAAGCCAAATAACCATGATTGCAAAAACAATTCCAGAATACAAGCATTATTTTATTCATTCAAAGTTATATAGCAGTGAGAGAAAAGAGACAGAGCCACGAGTGCGAGCTCATCCCCCCAGCCCATGTGCTTGGCTGCCTGTGCCGGCTCTGTTACGGTGCAGCCATTTAAGCTTGGATCAGACTGCTGAAGGAGCTCAGGGAGAAAGAGTGGTGGGGACCTTCACTGGAGGTTTTCCCCTTTTTGTTCAGAGGCTGCATTTAAGCTCAAGCACTTCACTTGCTTTTGGGTCTTGCCTCAGTGGTATTGTAGGAAAGTTTGTGCCTGGCTATTTACTTTGCTGACCTTGACCTCCTGACTTGACTTCCTGGCTTGATCTGGGATCTTTGTTATCACTGTAGACCTGCCTGGCCAACTGCGCTGTGGCTGACCAAGGTCATCGTTACCAGACCTGGTCTGCTTTTTGCATGTGGGTACTGTTGTTGCCAGTGTGGACACTGTCCTGCCTGTCTTGCTGTTAGCTTTGGCTCCTGGCTTGCTTTTCTTTGCAGAGCAGGCACGCCTTGCTCTGATAATAAAGGTTAAAGCACAAATACACACATATATGTCTATTTTGCATCTGTGTAGATGTCTAAATTGTTTCACTCCACTGAAATATTTCTTAATTGCACTTACTGTGCCCTCAGAAGTCCTTAAAGGACATGTAGGGACAGTTTTCCTGGGGTAAGATGGCACCTCAGTGTGTTATGGTCTTCCACTTTGATGTAATTTTTTATAACGGGTAACTTGTCACTTGGGCAGCAAATTAGATACTTAAGCATAGTTATCTGCTGGTGTGGTTGAAGTCTATAACCTCTACAATTACTTTAATTATCAAAATTTAGGTGCCTTATTTCCTTCTAAGTGCCAGAATAAGCAGTATCAGACAGACTCCGTTGTTAGGTTAAGTAGTTGGTAACAGAGGCCAAGTCAAAGCTAACAGTTTTAGACCTAATCTTGTCTTTAAGACTGTACACATTTATATGGGCCCAGACTGAGAAGGAAGTCCACAAAGAGCAATTCAGTATCATCCTATACCCACTTTCAAGAGTCAGCATCTTCCCACTACCATGCATAAGTATTAGTGAACAAAGGAAATGTTTTAAACACAGCTTGTAGACTGAATTTGATAGATCTTCTCAAGGGAACATGGGAAATCTCATAAAACTATTGTCAACAAAAAAAGCAGCACAACATGGAAGACTCTTACACAAACTGCAGGTTATGGAATATATGGAGAAGAGTATCTTACATGTGACAAACCTGCTGAGGAAAATCTCTAAGCAGATCTTAGCATAATTGAAGATACGGTGATAATGTTTATGATGTACATGATTTAGTTCAAGTCTCAACTTGCCAAGTCCTGTTTCTAAATAGATGAGAGTAATCCAGCTATATCATGAAAAAATACCTTTGCCAGATGACATTCTGGTAAATTGAAGAATTTTTTTAGGATACCACAGTATGATATTTCAGTGAGAGATCCAGGTCTACACTGAAGTCCCAAACTTGCCTTCTTCCTAAGTTTGCTAAACAGAAGTCCTCAGCCGTACGAGAGTTTTGCCAGGCTTTGGGACACACCAGGAAGAATAATTAGGCCTCTGTTATTCCTTAATGCAGGCATAAGTATTCAAAGGCGAAGGTATTTGTAGTGTATCCAGGGCAAAAAATGCTGCTTAGATCATTTTCTCTTGCCATGGTGTCATCCAGCCAACAGCTGGCAATTTAGGCTCAGATGTGATGCCTGTATGTTTTTTTCACATGGATACATAAATTTGATCTTCCCTTGTAATTGAATCTCCAGGAATCTCACATCTGCATGTGGAACTTACCTGGGTTTAGCACTGGACAATGTAGAAGTCCCATGACTGCTTTCATACCACCTGCTCGAGATAAAGCTGGTAATTGACTGATCAGAATGTTTGTCCCTATAAGTGAAGACATTTAACATGTTTTTTGAAAGACAAAATATATCTGTAATGTATTGGCTTGGGTCACAGACCTACCTGGTCTCTTTCCATATAGTCCCATCCAAAAAAAGATGTAATAGTTTTTGTCTTGATGTGGCTAAGATGGAAACAGTTATGAAGCAGAAATATTTGAACAATAAGTTTAAGTCTCCATTTTTCACTCTAACAGGTCATCTCTCTCATGTCAGCATTCAAGACCAAAATCTTGATCCTATACTGCTTAGCAGATGTTACATGCAGCAATAAAAAAAATTGGCAAAGGTGCTAGGAAATCCATCTGTAAAGAGGTAAAAAAGATTAATGTTGTAGAGGTTTGCTGAAGTAGACCACTGTTTCAGGACACCTGGGAGGTTATATCTGAATCAGGAAAATGCAAATGAGCACCTAGTATTTCATTGTCACTACAGAGCCTGACAAAACTATTCACTGAGCTCTGCACAACTGGTAAAGAAAGCTTTTCAAAATGTCACCCTACATCTGACAGTGGTAGAGAAATGGATTCCCAATTAGTTCAGCATGTTTTCTAATAAACAATATATCTGAGTATTCCCAGTGGAGGTGTATGATTCCGTTCCCCTCTATGGTTCATCTCTTCATGAAGTAACATTTCTGCTAATGAAAGGAAGTATTGTTCATAATTTACTATGTGTCTGACATCAGGGGTGAAATAACTTAAATAGAGGAATTGGCAGAGAAGTTTTAAAATCCAGAGACAACACAAAATGCAGTAAATAGTGCAAAATAAAAAATTTATCTCAGCAGCCTTTGAAAGCAGGTTATTTTCAGAGAATGACACCAATAAGAATGAGAAACTGTGACTGCTACAAACATTGAATACATTTGCACATATGCCTTAAATAAAAATCATGTAATTATTTAATAACTCAAATTAAACATTAACAGAAAGATGGCAGTATCACAAGAAAAGAATTCACAAAGTTTAACTCTTCAAAATCAGGGCATTACCATTTCATTTTCATTCATGGTAAAGCAATTAATTCTGCTGCCTTAGACAGTCAAAATCCTGATCTTTATTACGCAAATACAGACTATAAGCATCCTACTAACGGCTTTTATAGTTTGTACAGTGCAACTTTTAGAGCTGGAAAGAACCAAAATTTATCCTATAAATGGTAAAATTATCCAGACTAGACTTTATGAGCTAATACTTCAAAGCTATTGCACTGATGACTGTCTCAGCTGCTGGAAGCCTAAGATTTTAATAGTGAGTGTTAAATATTAGTATGAAAAGTGACTTCAGGATTCAAAGTTGTATGTGTTTAAAAATAAGCTTTCGCAAACTACGTATATAGTTTTCCTTCGCTTCGTCCTCTCCACAGAACAGATTGAAAATGTCTTTACCTGGCTGCTAAATAAGTTTTTCTAAGTGTTGAACTCCGGTGTTTTTTTAATTCTGGTTTATTAAATAGTTCTCTGGTGCACCAAAATTCCTTCTTCTACTCTAGACCTTTACAGTAGATAGATCATTGTTCTACATTCTCACCTTTGCAGCTCCTAAGAGGGTATGTGTTAAAAGTCAGCTAAAGATATGGTTATAATATATCATTACCGAGTCTATCACAAACTCAGTGACAATAATTTAAATCTTTAGTAAAAATTTTAAAACAATGTTTCACTAAGTTTTCTTTCAATACCTTCCTTGTTACAGATACCTGATGAATGAACTAGAGCTTAAATAAAAAGACCTACTAGTTACTCTACACTACACTGCTTTACTGCCACATGTAGACAGCTCTAACAGATATTTGATGAGGAGCGTTCAGGTGTGGTGTCCTAGACTATTGTGACTCATCAGCATCAAAGCTGCAGTTCCTAGGCCCTGTGTTTCTTCAAACGTCCTGACAGCTGCTACACTGTGCCACATCCCAGCAGTCATGGATACACCAAAAGCTGTCTTGATACCAGTGGTGATGACCTCCTATTGCTCAATTCCACTTCCAGTTTGCCTGAGCCATATGTGATGTGCACTGCCCCAGGGTTTCAGCTCACATATATGCATGGCCTTTCAGCATGCATTACTGAGCTCACTGTGTGAGCTTGCTGCAACAGGCAGAGCTTGTGACACAGGAAAAGGTGAGGGAAGGAACAAAAGGTATAAGAATGTTCTACATAGGCAAATTGTTGCAGCACACTGGATCAGTGTCAGTGAGGTCACCATGTCCATCACCTTTGGAGAGGTCTGCTAGCCATATATCCACCTAGCAGTAGTGGATGCCATTTACAGCACACAAACACTGTTATCACACTCTGGAAGCAGGGAGCATTACTGAAGCAGAGGTGCAGATGCACAGAGTGCATATTTCCTCCCAGACTTTCATTATTATTGCAGTTAGTATGGCTAACAATCACCAGGGCACGTTCAGTAGACAAATATCAGTTCTGCTGTCCACGTGTAAGATGCCCACCACCTTTGCAACTTCAGTGTATACATGTTGGTCATATGAACATACTTGTCCCATGCATTAATTGTTCACAATTTATTTCTATCATAACTGTTCCTACTTTCAGTCAGCTGTTCCATGCAGGTCCTGGTGCTACACTGTGAGTAGCTTTACTTTGAAAACCCATGGGGAATTCAACCACATCTAGTATCCCCACCCAGTTTCCACCAAAGCTGTAAGGGAATCTGCATGTCTACCATTAAAGGAGGTTTGTCAGGCATGTCACAAGGGCTTGTGAAACATGTCGTGACTGAGAGACCCAACCACTATTCAGTGTAGATACAAATAAGTCATAACACAAGGACCTATGGTGTACGTGGCTTGGCATAGCTCTTGGAAACAGCCTGCACAAACACTGACCTGGCCTGTCACCACCACAGGAAAAGAGAGGCAGCCTCCTCAGTTGCAATAAAGACACTGATTTTAATCAGTCCAAAACTGACAAGGTAAAATCCTTTCTAGAAAAGAACAAGATAAAGCGAGTTTCTGCCTCACAGATTTCATTAACAAGATTAGTGAACTCAGCATGCTTTCCAGGTGTGCAGCCAGATGCTTATTCTACAGAACACAGAATGCTAGAGAATCTGTTTTAGCAGCAAGCACAGAAAGACAGAGGGGAAGAGGAAGGGAGGAGGGAGAAAGAGAGGCACACTGCAAGGGCAAAACTACTTTGCATCACTTTCACTGGCACCCTGATGAATTTTATTCATTTGCTAGGATTTTTTTGTTTTGCTTTGTTAT
>NW_010513742.1:0-11610 GCF_000687285.1 Phaethon lepturus
AGAAAAGAAAAGAAAAGAGAGAAGACATTTAAAATACTTTCTTACAAAGCTATATCACCTAATGAAACACGTGTTTCAATGAAACTCATGTGAAGGAAGTTTTGCAAGATTTGACCTTGATTTCTTTATTTTTTTTTCTTCTTTTTATTTTCAAGTAGTCTTTTGAGGTTTGAAAATACAACCCCAAAAATATGGTCCAGATTTAAAATATCCTGACACAAAATGGTGGTTTTTGTATTAGTTGCATTTCTATATTTCTGTTATACATCATTGTATAACAAAACTCCTTTTAACATTAAGAGCTAAGTGATTTTCCTCAAGTAATATTTGCTAATATTGTGTAACTAGTCCTTCTTAGTACATCTCCAGTTTCTTTACAAACTTCACCATCTCTGTGCAACACTATAATTTCAGAAGGCCTTGAAGTGCTGTTACCTCTTGGAGTAACTTGACAACTGTTACACAGAGAATTGCAATCTAAATTGTCCAAGGTTACAAAAGTCCATCTCAGCCATTATATTAATTTTTTTTTAATGTCACGTAAAGGAAGAATGCTACTAGAAACTGGTCAATTTTGCCTACTTATTATTGAAGTAGCTTAGCTAAGGGGTCCTTGAGCTACCTGGTGAAGTCACAAGTTGGCATGACAACAAGCTCAGAGAGTCCAGAAATAGGAGAAAATGTATACAGCTCAAATCACCAGAATGTATTTTGTTTGGGTCACTTTAACAACATGGATGTGAAGGGGGGGGGGGTTGTACAACATTTATTTGGTAGTTGCTGAAGGAAACCATGAGATAGGTAGTCTGGAAGAAATAAGCTTTATCAATACAGCTGTTGCCAATCATACCAGTATCTAGGGTCACATCATTCACCACAGCACTGCTCATCATCCACAACATCCTCTCTAGGTGGGCTAAAACCAGATGACGTCACTATATCCATAGGTTTTAACTAAATCTTAAGCCATATCAGGGATATAAACATTAGTTTTTGCCATCCACTCCAATCTAACATTTTGCTTTCCCACCACACTACCTTTCTCTCTCTCTCTGTCTAAAAAGAGCCTATGTTGGTGGGGCCAGGCAAATTCACAGTTTGTATCACTTCTGAGAATTGTAAATAGAGATGCAAGTAATCACAGTTCATTAAACAGGCTGATCTTGGTAAAATTTTGCCAAGTTTCTCTGTGCCTAAGACCCTCTGTTGTGCTTGTGTAATTTCCCAAAAGCTCAACAGCTAACAAAAGTGGAAAGTGAAGCTGTAGTTTCTGCCATTATTATTATTTATTCATGCTTCCTATTTTTGTCTTTTCTTCTCTTTAAGAAACTGTTACAATAACAGCAGTTGTTCCAAACAAATTCAACTATTTCTAATTTTACCAAAAAAACCCCTCATTTGATTCTATACATTATAACTGGTTCATATACTGCTTTTGGCTAGACTTTCCTGGGAAAAGGGAGAAAAAAATTGCTTGCTTGGTTATTTCTGAATCACGGAAATAGTCCTGTAGATTTTCAGATTATTTATGAACAGAAATTTGCCTCAAAACTGATTGGAGATGAAGAAAATATATTCCTCCAATGAAGCTGCAAAGTTTTCCTATCAATTTTTACCCTTTTATTTTATCATTATGGCAGATACAATAGAATATCTCAAAACAAAAAATGAAAACTTTTCAATTTAAAATGTCAAAGCAAGGGGTTTGTTTCTCTTCCAAACCAAAGTTTGGCATTTTGATTTCAAAGGAACTGTTTTTTTTTCTTTTTTCTTTTTTTTTGGTGATAAAAAAGTTGCCGTTTTCCGATCAGCTATAAATGTCATCTTATCTGAGAGGCTGACAAACAGAGACTTCCCCATAAAGGACTTGATGTTGCTAAAGAGAAAATAAATAAGTGAAAGCTTTCCTGCCAAACCTAATTCTTCATATCTTGAAAGATTTTGGGGTTATTTTATTTTTTGTGCCTTCATAAAGAGTTAAGAGGTATTTCTCAGAGTGATTAATACAAAGAGAAGCCAGCAATAATTTGACAATAAACCTCAGACTACACTTAAATTGTTTGATTCTGTAACAGAAAACAAGAATTTTATTAACATCTTATCCCTTGCTGGCCCCAAGATAACCGATTATCAACACAATACAACACCACAACGTCACAAAAGAGATTAAGACAGAAAGGGATATAAAAAAAATACTGTATCATTTGAAATGGCAAGGGACTGAATGTTACAGTTCCTTTGTGAAGAACCCAATCCATGTTTATTATTTTTTAATACTTAAAAAATTCACAAATTTCTTGCCAAAATTATGCCTTTTCCTTCGCTTTTAAATCCTTTCACATCACTTGCAATACAATTCCTCACTAGGCTGTCTTGGAGTAGTATGTCATTCTAAAGTAAGATTGGAAAAATAGTTGATATAATGGCCATAACCTTGAAAACAATTATTTCTGAATATATGAAAAGGGAAAATTTAATGAAAATCAGGAAGCTTAAGTTACTGCTGGGCTGTGGTTGCAAAAAATTTTCTGTGTAAACCATTTACATTTGAAATTACTTGAATTTTCAGTGCTGGCATAAATTGTACAGGTGCAACATGAACAGTAACATTCACCTGAAAAAACTCCCACAAAGATGTCACCTGAAATACACATATACATATGAATGTGTTAGTTAGGGTTAGAGTGTGTATGACTCCTATACTTAGGTTGTCTAACACATTCCACATGCCATTCCTTCCAGCAGCTTTATTGGAGAACTAAAATGCCACCACCGCTTGCAGTTAGACTGTGAAACTTGGCACAGGAGTAGTTTTTTGGCTAGAGAGGTGTCTTCTGCCCTCCCTGTGGAGGTATCTTCAGATTTGGCAGAGCTATAAGTTGATGGAAAATTATTTCCATCACGGCACTTAGAGTTTGTTTCTTTCTGTTATTATTCTCCATGGGCCACCTTAGCTTCTCTCTTCCACTCTACGTGGGTCATCAGTAAAACACACCTTTGGTTTTACTTTCTTTAAGGAAAAGAAAATGCTTTTCAGATTAACTGGGCTGGGAACCAGCATCATCCAACATTAACGCCTTTTCTGTTTATTGTTGTAGTTTACTTTCGGTCTTAGTGCTTACTGCTGAGCGATGCCTCCCACTTCACCGCAGACATGGGCCAGCAGGAGCACACAGATGTCCCACAGGGAGGTTTGAGTCTCAAGGCTCCTACGGATGACACACTTTCCCACTACACAACCTTGATTCATTCCAGAGAGTCCTGTGGGAAAAGTAGCTTCTCTTCCTTTTTTCTTTTTTTGTATTTTTCAGTTCATCTAATTAGCATGACTAAAGGTCAGTATTTTAAGCCTGCTAAAAAGTTATCAATTTTCAGTTGCGTAGGAAAACTTGAATCCAGTATAGTCTGACTCCTGGGGCCTCAGCTGATGCTTAATAGCATTCTTTTCATGTCCCTTTTGGCTCATGCGTCATGGACATCACATGCAATATCTCCAGATGTACATATACAGTTGTGTGTTACGTTCCTAGGGAAAGGATGTGAAGTTATAAGCTATCTATGCCAGTGACACAGACTGCAGTACCATAGGGACGCTCAGGTCAGCTTTCAGCTGTCTTGGCAGGAGAGCTGGACCCTGCTGAGATCCATGGTGCCATCACCAAATCCAGCTGGCTTCACGCAAGTGCAAGTCTGTCTACACTACCTTTCAAGCTCATTTCATTTTCATTTTTCCAGAAACAGCTTTTGGCCCTGCAGACCACAACAATCTGTCATGTCACTTACCAGCAGCAGTACATAAACTGAATTGGAGTGTTAAATATTCCCATTGAGAAAATGGCCAAAGATGTGAATGTGAAAAAAACCAAAATAACTAATTAACTGCAGCGTTTTCTTTCTGTCCCAGCTATTCAAAGTACTGTTTGAAATGCACATTGCTCTGTAACAGAACCCAGTTCCACTCCTTACACAAGCAAAACACATATGACTTTTCAATCCATTTATTTGTTTGCCTTAACGAAAATTTTGTATACTTTTTGTTGTAAGTGCTGTCTTGTAAGTCACCAAAACAAAGGGTGTTTTTTAAGTTCTGGAATGTACCAAAAAAGCTTGGAATCAGAGATTTCCTGGGATTTATAAGTACTTGATATCCAACTTCATATTATTTCTAAATTTTCTTGAAAAATTCTTTTTTAAGCTGATGGTTTTAATATTAAATCTGCAGTGTAAGCATATTTTTAAGGCTGAATGTTAATCGCTGAAGTAGGGCAAGATATTTTAACCACAACAGGGTGAATGGTGATGCCAGAAAAACTAATGGGATTTAAGATACATCAGATGCAAGAACCGCTAAAATTGAAACAAGTTTTGATCCTTACTATTAAATATATGCCACATACATTTTTGCCTCAGTAGTGCCGTTGTAGGTGCTGCAGAATTTGGCCTAAAAAACAGAAGTGAGCCTGTGAATGACAAGATAAATGACAATTTACCTCTGAGCAGAAGCTACTAATCCAGTTTAAGTTCGCTTGTAAGTTTTTCACCCAGGACAACAAAATCTCTTACCTTCTTCATTCAGTTCTTTGGATTGTTGCTAATACAATTGTGGGTACGTTAACACCAGGAGAGAAATGCTGAGTTGTGTCTGAGGCATTTCAAGCTTAATGTTAAGGGATGCTGATGTAACATCAAGAAATTTTGATAGGAATTTTTGAAACACAATGTTTTCTCAAAGTGCAATATAGTTTCAGCCTGGGTTCACTTCAGATTTTACATTGACTTTTATCAGAAATGAAAGCTAAGACTGAAAACAGGGGTTAAAAAAAGTGGTCAGGAACCTATAATGGCAGAAGTTTACAAGGCTCTGTTTAATACTGAGAGACAATAGCTTACATTATGCAAAATTACATTGCTTAAGTCAAAGATAGTTTTGCATTTTTAGGACCATAAAATTCCCAGTGTGAAACCACAAACTTCTGCCTTTTCTTTTTTTTCTTTCTTTTACTTTTTTCTTTTTTCTTTTTTTTTTTTTTTGCTTTCTTGTAACTTAAAAAATATCCAAGTGATTTAAACCATATTCTGTAAAAACAAGTTTCTCCCGTGCCGAGACCTTGTGTGCCAAGTTTCAGCACACAGCAAATTTTTATAGGCTGAGATATTAACCTCTCAAAACAGGAGCATGTAATGGAAACACTGTTAATCCCTTGACTATTGGGGCGTAATGAGGCATTAACCCACCATCTCTCAAAAGTGAAAGGGTCCAGTTTCTGACCTCAGTTATAGTGGTCCACATTGAGAAGAACTTCTTTATTTTCAAGTACTTCATACAGTCTCAAAAATTTGTTTTCTTTTCCAAAACCACTGATCCTGGGAGCAATCATGTACTTTACAAATATGAAAACTTAGATTTATGAGCTATAACATGCCCTTGAAGGTAATTAAAAAGCTGTAGATAATTGTGATCATGTAATGCAGTTTTACAGAATCATACACTCTTCAGGATTATGTACTAGCTGTAAGTGGTAACTGTCTCATTAGCTTTGAGATATTTAATATTATAGAGAAATTCGTACAACCATGGGGAAAAAATGAGCGTAATCTAGTCTCTGACATTTTTCTATGGCATTATTTTTTCAAACAAACTTCAGTACTAGAGAAAATATTTGCCAGCCCATAACCTTATAATTCCCCATTCAAATACAAGGTTCTTGCTTTTAAACAGTTTTCAGCCTAGACTCTGATCCCAACAGCACAAGAACTTTTAAATGTAACGGGTCTTAAAGGTAAATAACTTCTGGAAATGGTTCAATATGAAATATTATGTGATTTTAAACTTATTATGTGATTACCAACTCAGTGACACTAGACTGATGGGATCGCCATAGAACGTCTAATGTAAGAATAAAGGATAATTAATTTAATAAATGGCAATGTATTTAGCACATACAGACAATCACTAACACACTCTGGGGCAAAAGTTTAAATACTTGATGTGTATGTCACACATATGTCACACATCTATTCCTGAACACGAAGATTACCTCTGAGCTGCAGTCAGGAGATGTGACTCCAGTACAGAAGGACGTTCCTGCTGTCACCTCAGTGCAACGCCCTCAGGGAACAGGGAAGCCAAGACGTGACGGCAGAGGCTTCAACCTCGCGAGCAAGAGCCTGGTTTCCCCAGCAGCAGTGCACAGACCACAGCGAGACTCATGCTACCCCACATTACAGCTAAGTGCAGGCCCCTAAGTGGAGAAGCTGAATTACATACAGCATCTTCAGAAAGGTGCGGAATACAAGCCTCTTCTCTGTCCATCACTCTCCAGAGGAGCCTGCATCAGCCTGAGTCTGTAGAGAAACCAGATTCCTAACTTGGTCATTCATGTTTGGAGAAAAACTAAGGAAAGTGAGTATACTCATAAGTGATACCTTGATAGATTAAAGATGTAAGACATAATGCAATGCCAGTGAAAATTATTTTAGATTAGGTTCACTGATATTTGTGGCAGGGTCACATCTGTCCATGCGGTGAATCCAAGCGTATACAAAGATACACAAAAGACGACTGGTTCCAGCCTCGCTTTGGACATCTTGCAGCTTCCAACCTAAACCACAAGGACAAAAATCTTGAAGAATTCTGGCTTTTTTGGAAACATTCATCCTCCTATGGCTATATAATTGCATGGAATTACTTAGTATGTTGTATTTGCACAAGGTATATAATACTCCAGTGTACACGCTTACTGTATAGGATGTGTTATTATATATGACATCTACTGCATGTGTATAATACATATTTCAAACTATTTTAGACAGAGAAGACTGTGTTTGTTTAACATTTTCACACATGCATAAAAAGTTACAGTCTTTAGAGAAATACATTGAAACAAGCTCTTTTCTGCAAACAATATTGTTTTTATGAATCAGACATTTCTGATTAAAGAACGTTCATTAAAATAAAGCTCTGGCAAGTCACAGCACTAACCCAAACATCCCTTCAGTCAGATGACACTGTAATACTTTATAAGGAATTTGGACACGGGATCTTCCATTTTTTACTAAGAATAACGGCAGACAACCTCTGCAATGAGTTCCATTGCTAGGTGTGTTTACGCTTATATTTAGCTTCAATAACAACTTAAAGCCAAACGTTTAAGCAAATGAATAGCGTACGTCTGGATATGTAAAGGTGAGCCTAAATCCAAAAAACTTTTGAACTGTTATAGCCTTGTCCATGTTGCCCTCCAGAGAACCACTGACCATCGCGGGTATGAGTCAGGCCCTAAGTTCAGTCCTACAGAGACGTCGGTTTTGCTGAGCTTCTGCTGTAATTTTAATAGGGGTAGCTGTAAATTAATCAAAGGTTTGAGGCTAGATGAGAGCTCTGTGAATTATATTTTTTGATTCAGCTACTCAAATTCAATTTTGTGCCCCTAAATCCTGCTATGTCCAACTTCTGTGGCCAAAAAGCACTGTAGCATGCCAGGGGATTTTGTCATCTAATCCTCCCAGTGTGCCTCCAAGCCAGCGCTCCTACTTCCCTTTCCATGGAAAAAGGGCTGTGAGCGAGTGATGGTACATGCCAGGATTTTGCCCTGTAATGGAGACACGATATGATGGCAGATGGGAAAGTTCTCAGTGCGGACTTATGTTGAATGCATGTAAGCCTCAGGCTCAAACCCCACGAGCAGTCTTAAAGAGGGGTCATACGGTACCAAGTCTCGGGGGAAAAACCATGTTTCCCAGTATTTTTATGTAGCAGTTGGCACATTTGGGGCACTACTGTAAAATAAAAAATAACCTTTCGTAAACTGAGGTTGACACCCTGCTCTAAGCTCAAACTATTAAGGACTTTGCTTCGCGTTTGCCTCAGAGGCAGAAATAAAGAGTGACATATCCCACATGGCTAAAATTCCTTGGCCTTTCTCTCAGTCACATTAACATTATTAAAAACATGTAAACTTGGGGTTTTTTTGCTGTTGTTGTTTTGGTCTTCTCATTGTTATTTTGTTTGTTTCCTTATTCCACTCCAACCCATTGTTTTCACTCATTAGCCATGCCACGAACAATAACCGATGAAGCAGCAAGAACCCCGTGCAATTGTTTGGAGAGCAGCAGTAGTCCCGTCGTGCTGCCAGTACTTCAGCCCAGCGTACCAGTTCAGCGTGCAAGGTTACCAAAAACAGGCTGCGTTAGCTCAGACCTGCCTCTCCCAGCTAGAAAGGTTGGGGAAACTCACAGTTAAAAAAAAGGAGCATGTGTGGATGAGGGTCATCGGTTCTGCAAGTCCCCTCCGGAGGGGAGCTCAGCGCCGAGCTGTAGACAGCATGTGGCTCCCTTAGCAGACTGTGCTCTGCCAGGTCCCGGATAGATGCGTAGTACACAGTTTCTGAAAGCATATACTTTTACAGCTCTCTACAGGAAAGGTCAAAACATCCATTTTATTCTGGAAATTAACATTTTAAAAAAATAATGTTATTGTTCTTATTAAAGTTGTTGTAATATTCGAATTTAAGCAGCAATTAAAAGACACCACTTCCAGGTGCTAACTGCCTAAAGCTATCCCCAAAAACATTTAAGGGTCTTTAAAACTGGAACTTGGGCAGCCAGCTTGCCCCCAGTAATTATTTTCCATGACTTTACTCTGGGGTAGAGTGTGTCAGTCCTTTCCAAAAACACCATCATACAAATACATTTTGCCACAAGCAGACCAGGACTTCACATTAAAATCTGCAACGCATTTTATATAAGCATAAATGTATTTACTGTAAAGTTGCTTGCAAGATCTTGCTCTAAATATTTCACAACTCTGAGAATGTTACCAATAAAATGCTCATGTTCAAAACATGATGGTCCTTGTAATAAACTTAAAACGAAGAGAAAATTATTTAGGAAATTTTTACTCATCCAGAGTGAACAATGCACTCTCTTTTTTCAGGAGGATTTAGGGGGAAGATAATAAGGCATACAATACATTTCAACATTTTAATTTAAAGATCACAATAAAGAAACAGCTCTGCAACTTAAACAAAACGTTCCTTTTGTCTTGCTCTCTGAATAAGAAGTATTCACAGTGATGATATAAGAACCTGCAGAAAAAGATACATCGATTAGATTAGATAAGCATGAACAGCAACAGAGATCAAACTTGAAAACAGCACACATATCAGTTATGGAGAGCTATTTTTATCATCTTTGATTTATACTCAGCAATGAAACTCCATTAGGAGAAATGGAAATATCAATTAAATGGGAGAAAAGTTTTTTTAATGGGACAATAACATTTTTCTTCCTGCTTGAGTTGTCCATTTGTTTTTAGCCGGAGTAAAGCATCTTTCGAATTTTACAGAGAAATTGGGATTGCTGAACGATTTTCCTCTGGCAGCGAACTACACGCTACCGAGCCCACGCTGCTGTTTCTGCAAGGAGTACCTCAGTGCTCATTCACAACCTCACCCCACTTTGCCATCCCGGCAGGCACCCAGACACCCCGGCCGTGGTGCCAGGGCTCAGCCCTTGCAGGGCATTTGCAGCCCAGCCCTGGTGAGGTGCTGAGCTCACTCCGGGGTAGCTCAGCCGGGTCCGCTGCACCCGCGTAGGGGAACACCGAGCTGGAAACCCCCAAGAAGTGGAGCCATAAATATCTTCTAGCTATAGTGAATGTAGCATTGCAATGCTTGGTTGTTTTTCCTATTTTTTTCTTCAGTTTTACATTTTAGACAGTTTACACTTCCACTCTCAAAACAGATTTTATCCTAATAAAGGCTTTTATTACTATTATTCACCTGTCATTACATGGCATTAGACAATTAAGTAGCATAGCCCAGCTTTCAGAGAGAGGAACATTCCCGCTTGCTTTCAAATGGGAATGGGAAGACAACATAAACAAAACATTTCATTGAAATATAGAGCTGCAGTTTTATTTATTAAAAAAAAAAAAAAATTAAGCGTTGCCAAGACTGCCACCTACGCTTAAAAAACTTTGCTATGAAAACTCACTGGCATGAGCAAAAAGAAAAAAAAATCTATGGGCATGTAAAAGTCTTCAGTCACAGTTTGATTGCCAGGCGATTGACAAAATAATTTGTACCCGTCGATTTTCATGAAGGAAATTTTTACAATGGATTTGTCAAGCAGATTTTTAATTTTAATCAGTAATGAAAAAATGACAACATGGATCACAACAAGACATCAGCCGTTAAATGGGCTTTCGCGATTGCTGTCAGGACGACTCCATTAGGCAGCCATACCTTTGTGGGCATCAATCACGCTCTTCAAACTCTTGTACATCTTCGAGATTTAATTAGACATTTAAGTTCTTTACTAGCAATTTGCAAAACTGTCACTTACTAAAAGTGCAAGACACCAAAAAAAATTTTAAGAGTGAGAGAGATATTTCTTCTGAGCCCTAAGAGAGTGTTTATCTAATTCCTGGGAGCAGTTTTAAAGACACCAGTACCCTTTGCTGATCCTGCCCGATGCCTTTGAAGGCTAATTGCTCCCGCAGACTGAAACCGAGCACAGAAGTGTCTCAGACATGGCTGCACGCTGCCTTAAACCGCTGTGCTGCAGCAAAAGAAACACCAGCGAGGGAGGGTGGGTTTGTGCCCGTACGTATTTGCTCGATGCCGCTTGCAGTCAGCTGCGGCGACAGCAGAAAACACTTTCTCAGCTTTCTGGGGGAGCTGCTCCCATCTGGGTTGGGAAAAACTAACGAACGCTCGCGATCGCTTCTTTCCAAACCAGGTACAAAGTCAGCCCCTTGCTGGTGTTTGCAATGGAGGTGTGCACCGGGGCACTGAGCCCCTGGGCCAGCGAGTCAACAGCTCCAGCGCGCGCAGGGGCACGGAACCCATCGCAGCCGTCCTCTTCCAAATCTCTGTGCCTCTGGGGGAGTGTTGCGTTGCTGGGACTGGCTTTTCTGTTTGTTTGGAGACACCGAGACATTCCTGGAACGGGGAACTTTTTTAGTATTTTCTGTGTCTTCTTCTCCTCCAGATTACCAAAAGCAAAAGCTGTAGTCTCCTTTAAATGAACTTTGGCATACTACATAGCATTAGAGCAATAAATATAAAAGGTGGATTGTGAAAATGCTGTTACTCACCAGTGAAAAATTTGCCCTGGGCGAAGAGGTACAGTAGAGAGTTATTTTCAGGCTAAAGTTGGGGGTTTTTTTCTCTTTGGCGGTGAAACAAGGGGGCAGGGACGCTCAGTGTTCCTACAGATCTTCAGCACGAGCGAGGAGTGCATCAAACTTCAGCCATTAGCACGTTAGAGCTATTTATTAGTCACCGGTCTGAACTGATACGGGAACATTTTCATATTTTGCAATTATGCCCTCACAAAGATTACCTGTTCTCACCTGCATAAACTCCTCGTTGCTTTACCGAGGGAGGCAGATGACTCTGTGTCTTATTATTCAGGCAAAATTAGCTCCTTGCATTCCCAAGCAACCACAATCATTGTCATGGCAATTTTCATGACTCTCCGGGGTAAATATAGTACCCCTTCACATCAGCGAGAGGGTGAGCTGTGGCAGGGTGGCAAGATGGGAGCAGTCATATATTTGGGAACATGGGGCCGGTGGCTGGGGGGGCAGGCACTGCGCAGGGG
>NW_010513743.1:0-8350 GCF_000687285.1 Phaethon lepturus
TTCCAACCTTGATGATTCTGTGATTCTGTAAACACCAAAGTCTCTACTTAGTTTTCACTCGGTATTTATGCAAAACTTGCATCAATCTCGGGATCTGACCAAAGGGGCTTCACTATGCTGAATTAATTTAATTTCAGCAGCAAAGCTGTGTTCCCTACCGAATCTACACTGCTTTGAGATATTTTTCAGACTTTGAAAATGCCAGGAATACCTGTACGAACATGAATGTATCCATCACTGGTAACCAAGTATTTTCAGTTAGTACACATTTTCCCTGCTAGTTTCCTTCAGTGGCAACATAAGCCCTCCATAAGCCCCTTTTTTCTTTCTCTTCCGCTTGTTTTCATGTCTTCTTTCATGCTGCCTCCTGTGTGTGAGTGAAGTCCCACAATAATGTTGCCATTCCCCATTTCCTTTTCTGTTGGGAGTTTCATAATTTCAGAGAACATGTAATACGTGTAAAACCAAAAACTATACTGAAGGGTGAACTGAATGAAGGAGACCCCATTAAACTTATTAAGACAAGCATAACCACCTCTACAATAAGAGTCAGTGACTGAAAAAACAGCTGGTTGTTCAATAAGGCTGGAGCTCTCCGACTGTTCAACTTTAGCTCAAGAAATGTAATAGTGTGTCATTTGTCACTGATCCTCACCACATCCTATGCAGAAACAGCTGTTAGATTTCATTCTTTCCTTATAGATGCCAATATTTCAGGCCTCAAGAGGAGAGCAGAAATGTACTCTTAGAGTGCACAGTTTCTACAGTCATATATGTTCATTTAAACACAGAATTTCTCTTCCAGCTAAGAGCAGCTGTTCAGCCTGTTCAGCCACCTTTAACCTTCCTATACTTTCCTCTGTTTCATCTTCTTTTGAAATAGAAAACACAAGTGCAAACCTCATAATAAAGTAGCCTATTTGTCAGAGGGTACATATCACTTTCGCTCATCTTGGTCTCATTTCAGTTTTTACCACTGTGTTTCCCAAGAGCAAAATCAGAACAGTAGTAGTCAGTGTTTAAGCTGGAGTAACTTCATAACCTCCCATTTTTATTGCTGAGCTTATATTTATTCTATAGATAGGAGGCAGTTTCATACTGGAAGTAAAACCTTGTTTCTATGGAAGTCTAAAGAAATTTTGCTGTTGACATCAGTACAGAATGTTAACTGGGGACTATAACAATGTGTATGCTTGTAGAGTGAATAGCATGATTTACATACTTTTTAAAAAATCCTTTGTCTGTAGAAATACAATGAGTGGAAATGAGAAAGTAAATGGTGATTCATATTCTGTGTTAAACTCTCTTCCCCTTTCCTTGAAGTTAACTCAACATTATTAGCTGCTGCATAGATATTCTATTTTGGAAATACCTCAACAACTATCTGAACTCACTGTAGCCTTTCTTTTCTTTTTTTAAAAGGGCAGGGAGAGAGATTATTTGTGGTTCTATTTTTCAAAATAGTGTATTTCCAAATATGCTTATTTGCATAAAGAAAGAAACTGTGAGGATGCTTGTCTGTTCTAAAGAAAATAACTTTTTAATAAGCTCTGGAGTGCTAGGTTTAGGGGGTTTTTTAATGTTTAAGTGCCAACATAGCATGGAAACATCTGTCTCAGTGAGGTTTCCAGACCAGGTTTTCAAAACTGAAAAGCTGAAATACTGCTGATAAAAGCTAGAATTTTTAATGCCTATCCAGGTTTAAACTAAATGTTTAGAATCGCACACCGCTGCACTAGATAGCATTCCATCTTAAATAACTACGTGCTGGAGAAAGAAAAAAGTTTTAAAGTGCTTATATAGGAAAGACTAAAGGTCCCTAGGAGATACTGAATACAAAAATCCTTCATGTTATTTACTGTTGAGTACTAAAATGATATCAACTATTCCAGAGTCAGATAGAACAAAATTAATGGGGAGCTGTGCTATTAAAAGCTTTAAAATTATCTACCGAAGTCATTTAAAAAAAGGACTGCTCCTTAACTATTTCTCACATGGCGGTCAAATCTGAAGTCTCTTCTATAGTTTCCTCAGGACTCACATTTTTATGGAATTATGTTTTGATTAATGTGAAGATCATGCCTCCGTTCAAATTAGCAAGGGTTTGCTACCAACATGAAAGGAGATGAGAAGAGAGGCTAGATTTAATCTTTCCTCAATGAATTTCTACATCATGGGGCTTGGCTGTTTGGAGGGGAAAAAAAGCAGCAAGGTGATCCATATTTAAAATGTAAATATGTACTTTCCCTCCCCTTTTAGGTGCTCTTTTGTTGGATTATACAGCACCTCTCTGACTGAGCTGGTCACTGACTGTTTAAACACTTTCCCTTGTAGGCTTGGTCCTGTGATGGGTGTAACCGTGGACAGTGGAATAAAACCATATGCTTAGTGAAAGCAACCAAAGGTTAGTAGTGCAAGGAAATTATTTCTAGTAATTTCAAGCAGTTCTACAGCCTCTGCCATAACTCCGTGTCCCAGATAGACTGAATTTTGCATAAAACAGGCTGTGGAAGAAAGGAGGAACCAGCAGCCAAGAGACAAGAGAGCAATTAGACACAACTCACTGGCACGTCTATGTATTTTTGGCAGCATTTCAATAATCTAACAAAGCCAGTAAATAACATAGCTGGGTTCTCAATTGCTATGGGCTTTCTGAAGCATTTTATACTCATTTTGCTGGGAAAGAATCAGATACACAAGATAAAAAACATTTGAAGGACAGGTCCATACTTTGATGGGGACATTTTTGTCTACAGACATATTTTATGTTCAAATTGTGTGAGTTTAACATTGCTCAAGATGAATTTTGAAAAACTTTTTTTCCCTTTTGGAAAGAAGTGGAGTCTTTTTTGGTATTCAGAGGATACCCCTCCCCTTCTCCCTTTTTAATAAGTCAATCCTTTGTACTCAAAGAGTCTTCAAGTTCTAACTGTTCCTCATTTTGCTCAGGGAGTTAGGGTGTCATGGAAACATAACAAAATGCATACTCCCTAACAATCCTTTCTGATGGCACACACATGCACATGCTTATATATATATATTTTTATATATATACGCATACACATGCATACATATTTTTAATATAGTGTGTGTGTGTGTGTGTGTGTGTGTGTGTGTGTACACACACACTACCACCAAGCAATGAGCTAGGGACTGAAAGTCACGTCCTGGTATAATTATTAGATACTTATCCCAGTTTTAAGCAATTTTTTTTTAGGCTTTTGCCCTGTCGCAGGTGTTTTTAGAATCATTTTAGAGAACCTACAATTTCCACTTAAATTACTATTCCTTCTTTGTGCACTGATTGATCCCTTTGTCTAAAGTTTCCATCTTAAAGTTTTGTCACTGAGCCTTTGGCTTCACACAGTATCTCAAAGATAATTCCACACTCTATTAGAAGGATGTAATCTGTTTGCAAGCAGGGTTTTAAGATGCCTTCTCTTGTCCACAGCCTAACTAGGTCAGAGATGTGCTTTTATCTATATTTAGAAGCAGATTTATTCAGCATGGAGCTTCCTGAAACGAAACAGGAGTGTCTTTAGTATTCTAACCACCTTCATGCTCTCCACCCAATATTCCCAATAATGATTTTATAAATAGCATCAACATGTCACAGGTAACAGAGGGAAAATATGTCTAGTTTTCCAACCTAACCTCCACCTCGTTGGACAGATGCATGTACACAGACATACACACACACTTTCAGATAAGTGCATCCCTAGAGAGCCAAGGCAAAAGGTAGAAGCCTTATTTAAGATGAACCAAAATTCATAATCAATATTTTAGATGAACCCCAAATTCAGGAGAAGCTCCCTGTACAATCAGTGGAATATAAAACTTTGCCTGAGGACAATTATTAATTTGCCTTGTCACACTGTACCATAAGAAAGGATCAGAGCATTCTTAGGTGCCAATTACTCTCGAGACCTGAGGAGTTGTTGATATTAATTCTATATTTAGTTTTAAAGTGGGGGTTTTGCCCACCTGTTTAGAAACAAACAAAAAAATCCTTAGATTATGTCTATAAAACTGAAAGTATTTCAGAGAGTGGTCAAAGGCCTTTCCTCCCCCAAATCTACCAGGTAAATATCTCTAGGATTAAAACAAAGAAAATTAATTAATCTCTGAGAGAAGCCAGGAAACATGTCGCAAAACCTGATGGTACACGGTGTCCTTAGATCACTTGGCCGTTGTTTTCTCTCACAGCAGCACATGTTAAATGATACAAAGAAGCTTAAAGTTTTTTGGTTTGACTTTTTATGTCACAGCCATAATAAATGTGGACGTTATTGTTTGTATTGCCATATCCTTTAGATGCACCTCCAATTTCTAGAGCCTGTGCATGCAGGACAGGATTTTGCCCACAAATAGCCTGGATGAATTAAATTAAGCAGAAACATTGCCATACGGGTTCATCTGCTAAGTAAGTAGTGTGTCATGGTACAGCATGTTTATGTTGCAAAGATGTTGTACGGGCCAAACTTGATTTAAACCACCAATTCTACCACAGGAGGACCAAAGCTTCTTTGTTCTCCACTAGCCAATTTAATTCTGCTTTAAAAGGCGTTTGTCTTATACGGGCCTAAGACATCCTTAGTTGCATTTAATTAAAAAAACAACCACCTCCAAATCAATAAGCTAGACAATAAAATGTTAACCCCAAGAGAACAGGAAGAAAAAAAGAGATTTGGGGTTTTTTTTTGTTTCTTTGTTTTAAGGAATTTGGGCAACACAGAAAAAATTAAATATGATGAAGAATGAAGAAATTAGTTTTAATGTGGACAGTACAAGAGCCTCTCCCTTTTCCTGCTGCCTGCAGCTGCTGAGCCCTGTTACAAAGCCACACAGAACGACTCCATTTGGTGAAGAATTCAGACCACACCTCTCACATTTCCACTATGGCCCTCCTCCTCTTGGAGGCATGGAAACTTTCCTGGGGTCCTTGGAAGGAGGGTCTCGGAAACGCAAGAGCATGCCAACAAAAATGCCTCCTTCTATTGCTCTTGAGGGTTCCTCATCACCACCAGAGAGACCTGAAGATCACAGTGATATAGGCTCTTCCAGTCTCCCCTTGGTGTTTCAACAGCCATCACAGCCCAAATACAGTTCCCAGATGATCGACCTCTGCAACTTTGGTTTTCAGTTCTACAGAACTCTGGAGCACTTTGGAGCCAAGCCCATTAAGCAAGAACCAGTGAAGCCTAAGATGGCATGGCCCAGTAGCCCAGCATTCATGCAGGCTCCTTACCCTTATTACCCTAAAGTCTGTCCTGGCTTCACGTTTCCTTTTATCGTGCCCTCAAACTTTCATTTCAGGAACCCCTTTCAAACGAAAAGGCCTCCAGAGCCACCCTTCAGGAGGGCTGAAGTAAGAGGAAGTGGTGAAAATAAACAGAAAGAGGAAAGAGTAGATGTCAACCTTCAGATAGACAACAGCTACTATGTTGATGTGAGGGGTGAACAGAAACGCTGGCAATGTCCCATGTGTGAGAAGTCCTATACATCCAAGTACAATTTGGTCACCCATACCTTGGGGCACAGTGGCATTAAGCCACATGCTTGCACCCGATGTGGCAAACTTTTCAAGCAGCTGAGCCACTTGCACACGCATATGTTGACACACCAGGGCACTCGGCCACATAAGTGCCAGGTATGCCACAAGGCTTTCACTCAAACCAGTCACCTTAAGAGACACATGATGCAACACAGTGACATCAAGCCTTGCAACTGCAGGATCTGTGGCAGAGGTTTTGCCTATCCCAGCGAGCTGAAAGCACACCAGTCTAAGCACAGGAGTGGCCGAGAGAACATTTGTGTGGAGTGTGGTCTGGACTTCCCAACCTTGGCCCAGCTGAAGAGACACTTAACAGCCCACCATGGCCCTATACAGTACAATTGCACTGAATGTGATAAGACCTTCCAGTACCCGAGTCAGCTGCAAAACCACATGATGAAGCACAAAGACATCCGTCCATATATCTGCACTGAATGCGGCATGGAGTTTGTGCAGCCTCACCATCTCAAACACCACTCCCTAACTCACAAGGTAAGCCATCACGAATTGCACTGTCACCTTGCATCGGAAGGTAGCACAAGGGTTACAGACTGCTAAAGATACACATACCTCCTTGGAAAGAAGGTAATCAGTCTATAGATCCTCATGCTGGCCCTTTGCCAATGGGAGAATTTTATGCAGAGCAAAAGCCCCAGCAGCACTGGCAATACTAGAAGCTAGATGTCTCTGTCAGTCTTAAGAAAGTATATGCAAAAATGTTCTGTTATAAACAGGAGTTAAATAAAAACACCTTTATTACTTCCCAAAATTGTATTAACATCTCCCTGTTTCTGGGTTTTATCTTCAGAATGACCTTCTGTAAAATAATATAATTTTGTAGAGCTGTCTAACCCCCCTGGAATTTTAACAAAAATTTACTACTGAAAAACAGATCTATTGCTTTGCTTCCCTTAACTGGGAAGTAGGTGGATATGCAGGAGGCTGTTTGTATGCAGCAAAAGAAAGTATATTATCACTCATCAGAATTTGAAGAATCATTATGAGACAATTAGGGAAAAAAACAACCTAAGAAAGATTCCCCTTTGTGCATAAGTTATCCAGAATGCCAGTTAATAAAAGTGGCCAAGCAGGACCATAATCCCAGCCAATTCTTATCAAGTGGCAGTCTTGCCACTGCTGTCAGCAGTGTCAGTTTAGACTAGGAGCAGGCTTTGGAACACATCCAAAAGGATCACTTTAAAAAATAGGAAAAATACGTGTGTTCCATTCAACAATGTCTGAAATTAGTTTATCCACCTTTACAACAATGTTATTAAGACAAGTGAAAAACCCCATACATTTTATAAAAATGCGCTTCCAGTCTTGCATATTTTTTCCTTTAACACTTGAATTTTGGCTTTTATATGAAAAAACAGAAAGCTACAGCATTTTAGTCTAATAGACACATTTTCTTTTAAAAAAACAACCTCTACTTCCACATTTGCTTGTTCTTCCCTACCACACTATTATAATTTCTGCTCTTTCTGGAGATTCCCTGGTCTTTGGATTTACCATGCAAAATTCTACTAATTCAAAACTTGATAGTTTTTGTCATAGGACATGTAATGCCCTGTAATGCCTTTAGAGAGCTTCTGCTTCTTTGTTAATTAACAGTACTTAGCTGCCCAAATGTAGCCTCACATCAGATAAGCAGACACTTAGAGTTGCTGTTGGTGTTCACAGTTTTAACTTTGTAATTAACTAGGAAAACCGCTTACTGGTACAAAAGTAGAGATTTTTGAAGTCATCTTTTTAATGGGAGCCTGCAGGAGTAATTGCTCTTGGCACTTCACTAGTAAATGTTCATTACCTTCAGCAAGTTAAACTCTTAAAGTGTTCAGTGGTAGATTCATTGATTTTCATTGCATCTAAATGACTTTTGGAGGAGCTGGCAATTAGACCACATGGGTGTGACCAAGAATATTGAATTATGCATTAGTAAATTGACCAGATGGCATACAGGGTCCTAGAAATGCTCTGTAAACACCAGATAAGATGGGGTCACTCCAGTAGAGTTAGTGCAAGTCCCACTAAGAGTAAATAGTTTTTTCTCTTCCTTGAATGTAACATGTACATCCTTACGTGTTGGCATTGCTTGAATGCTTCTCTATTATTTCAGATTATTTACTATATCTTTCTTCAAAACAGGGACAGGTCTTTTTTAGAAGCCAACGATGCTCAATTACCATAGGCAGGCACTACTTTAGTCTCTTAACTGGTTAGCTTTTTTTCTTGGTCAATAAGTGTACACATTTGACCAATATTTTACATAAGCAGCAGACTAGGACAGAGAAGATCTGCTACTATGTCTCACTGATTTGTAAACTTACAGCATTCTCCTGGAGAAGCTGGCTTCTCATGGCTTGGACGGGCATACTCTTTGCTGGGTAAAAAACTGGCTGGATGGCCAGGCCCAAAGAGTTGTGGTGAATGGAGTTAGATCCAGTTGGCAGCTGATCACAAGCGGTGTTCCCCAGGGCTCAGTATTGGGGCCAGTTCTGTTTAATATCTTTATCGATGATCTGGATGAGGGGATCAAGTGCACCCCCAGTAAGTTTGCAGATGACACCAAGTTGAGCAGGAGTGTTGATCTGCTGGAGGGTAGGAAGGCTCTGCAGAGAGATCTGGACAGGCTGGATCGATGGGCCGAGGCCGATGAGGTTCAACAAGGCTAAGTGCCGGGTCCTGCACTTGGGTCACAACAACCTCATGCAACACTACAGGCTTGGGGAAGAGTGGCTGGAAAGCTGCCAGGACCTGGGGGTGCTGGTTGACAGCCGGCTGAGCCAGGAGTGT
>NW_010513743.1:8367-16929 GCF_000687285.1 Phaethon lepturus
GCAGTGTGCCCAGGTGGCCAAGAAGGCCAACAGCATCCTGGCCTGTATCAGCAATAGCGTGGCCAGCAGGAGTAGGGAGGTGATTATGCCCCTGAACTTGGCGCTGGTGAGGCCGCACCTTGAATTTTGGGGGTTTGGGCCCCTTGCTACAAGAAAGACATTGAATTGCTGGAGCGTGTCCAGAGAAGGGCAACAAAGCTGGTAAGGGGGCTGGAGCACAAGTCTGATGAGGAGCGGCTGAGGGAACTGGGGTTGTTCAGTCTGGAGAAGAGGAGGCTGAGGGAGACCTTATCGCTCTCTACAACTACCTGAAAGGGGGTTGTGGTGAGGTGGGTGTTGGTCTCTTCTCCCAAGTAACTAGCGATAGGACAAGAGGAAATGGCCTCAAGTTGCGCCAGGGGAGGTTTAGATTGGACATTAGGAAAAATTTCTTTAGTGAAAGAGCGGTCAAGCCCAGGGAAGTGGTGGAGTCACCATCACTGGAAGTGTTCAAAAAACGTGTAAACATGGCACTTTGGGACATGGTTTAGTGGGCATGGTGGTGTTGGGTTGATGGTTGGACTTGATGATCTTGAAGGTCTTTTCCAACCTTAATGATTCTGTGATTCTATGACCTTGTGAGTAAACAGTTCTGCCCAGCACAATGATTCACCTGTCTCAAAGTAAAGGAATAGTCCCTGTTTTCCAGGTCACTTTAGAAACCGCAACATTGCTGTGCAGAGTTTAGTAGGAGGGAATACACTTACTTTATTCTCCCAGGGATTAAATAGTCAGCTATATTTTGACATTGTTACAAAAGGGAAAGAAAAGACAAAGCAGTTAAATGCAATGTCATGCCTACCTGAACAACAGCCATGGTCTGACACAAGGGAAGTGGCAGGGAAGGAGAAGACGGAAAGCACGGGGCCATTGCTGTCAAGGGCAGTGTTTTCTTGGACAAGCCGAAGCCAGTTGTGAACCCACCCCCTTGGTACTCCTTTGCAGTTGCCAGGTCAGGGTTTTGCTTCCAGGGTATCTTCAGCTGTTTAATCTGAGGACAGTCCTGGTTACCCTTGCCTTTAGCGAAGAGAGCTCCTTGGACTGCCAAAGACCCTGCACCCTCTCTCTCCCTTAGAGTGAACTGGTGTATATTTATCCCTGACCTGAGCTTTCTTCCTAGTTTGCTGTTTTGTGTCTTGACACAGCCCATATAAATGGAGGGAATTCCCCTCCCTGCCTGCTCAGCCTTTCTTTATCTTCATACCCATTGTATTCCTTATTTTGGATTCCTGCTACCTTTATGGGCTTTCTTGAAAGCCAAAACAGATTTAAATTCCACACCATATTTTGTATGATATGCATTTAAGAAAAGGGGAAAAAAAATCAATGGATATTCACCGTATCATCTATAGTTCTGTTCAGATGAAGGCTAAACATGATACCTGGAAATGATAAAAGAAAGCAACCGGAGGATGGTGGGGTTCAGCCTTTGCAGCATCTCTCTCACACCTAAAAACACCTAGTTTTAGGAGAGCTAAGTATTATTTCAAGAAGTGATATGGTGTTCTGAGAGGGTAGATTTCAGGAAAAGTATTCTAAACCCAGTGCCTGCTACATGGCATGACCGCTGCCTGAGCCATATGACAGGAACAGCACAGTCTGGAAACTGTGCTTTGAATCTGCCTGATTTCATATCACCAAACTTACATCTCTCCACTCAATCCATTTTGACAACTCATTTCTTTTACAGTAGCCATAAAATCAGACATTCACAGCAATAACTCCAATTAATTATTTTAATATCTTTATTCCTTTGTGTAATGCCTGTTCTTTGTTATGTTGGCTCAAAAATATTAAAATCTGATTTTTATTTGCTATTACAGAGCAGCAAGCACATTGTCAACATTAAACAAATAGCTATGTTGACTACATTTTAAAAGCATGGCCTTAAGTGAACACTGTAATATTCACATATTGCAGGTTTTGGTTTTTATATCCTTGTTTGCTAAAGCAAAATAATTTTGTCAAGATGTACTTGTGGTGTATTCCCTAACGAATCAGTAAATTTTGTTAATGTGTTTTGGATAAAACCCCAGATAAGTAGGTTGCAGAAAATAGTCCTAGTGCTTACAGTATCAAAAACTTGAATTTAAGTATGTGTAAATAATTCTTCAACTATGATTTACTAAAGGAATGTTTTCTCAGATTTACAGTAAATTACAGAAAAACATGACACTGTAGTTCCCTAAACATTACCCAGGTTTTGCAAGGTGCTGAATTCCCCAATCCTTACTGAAAAGAAGTGAGGATGTTCAGCTCCTTGCTTGATAGGGGCCTCTGCTGCTCCCAAACAGGGAAACTGTTATTTTAAGAGTCAACTGCTGAAGCTAGTACCCAAAGAAGAGCCACTGTCTTCATCTCCACAGCAAATGCCCATGCTTGAGTGTTTTGCATAAGCTGTGGCTCCCAAGCTAAGTCCTTCTCACCAGCTTTTAAAAGATGTCCAGCTTGTGATTTGAAATGCTAAATTCAACATTTAAGCATGCAGATGATGTTTATGATTACTATTGGAATACAAAAACATATTAAGTACAGGTGATTTGTGTAAGACTCCTGTGCTAATTCTTCCAGCCTCTAACCTGCCTCTGATGAGTTGCCCCATCAGGTGGGATTTTTTGTCCCAAAGCTACATACTTGATAAAAATAGTCCTGTACGGCTATTGGATAGAAACTCTGTATCTTAGTATTTATCCTTCGTTTATAGTCCCTCTGATTTTAAGAATAATTATGCTAAAATAAATACAATTGTTCATTAAAAATCATTATCTCTATAGTATGAGAGAAAAAAATTTCTCCTGTTAAAAGTCTAGTTCTAAGACTGGAGAGTAACAAAACATAATTGCTTCTGACAGGAATTCAACAAATTGCTTAAAACCTACCAACATGAAAATACTAACAATAATGCTTTGTGTATTATGTTAGCTTGTGAAGACTCACGTGAGAGGCTGGTTTGTTCCAGCTACTAGCCTCAGTCTTTACACATTTCCCTTGTTGCATTGCACCCAAGGAAGAAAATATATTGCAATTATTATACCTGGTTTGCACCCAAACTGTCTGTAGGGCCTCAAAGAGATTTTCTTCTTTCCATTTCCCTACCTGCTTTGCTTTTCTCCAGACAAGGCCCTTTCCAACACACCAGCAGAGCAGGGAGCATGTTTTCCACTCACTATCCACAAAAGTGCTCCAGCCCATCCCCAAGGACCATGAGTTGGACCTGTACTCTTCTCACCCACCCTCAAGACAGAGTCAGCATTGTGCTACCGCCCACCCCCAGATCAAATCTGTCCTGCATGGCAGGAAAACCTCCTTGAGAGCAAGACATTTTAAACTGTGAAATAGTCTCCTAAAGGTGGAAACTCCAGTACTTAGGACATTTAAAGGTGACTGGACAAAGCAGTGGAAACTATAATTTAGGAAAAAACAATCCCTGCGGACAGAAAGGCATTAGGCATGAGCTAATGCTTATTTTCTACATTTACATTTCATTGTATGGACCTGCAGTAGCACAATGCTGCAAGTTGGCATCAACCCAGAATTATGACAATCCATAACAGCATGAGTATGTGAGCTCTACACAGCTGCTGGGGAACCACTACACAGCTGGGGTCAGTGGGAGTGCAAAGATGTCCGTCAGGCCACTTCTAGCATTTCTTGTTTGCCATAAGTGAACATGTGTCTCAACACTGGTAGAGTTGCACTTCCATAAAAGCACATCTCTCCTGCAGTCTCTTTCCATTACTGTAAAATGATGAAAAATTAATGTTATACTACATCTGTTCCTCACAAGGGCATTATTTGGGCTTCCAGGAATCTGTGTAATGTCAAGGTACTTTGCCTGAAGTCAGCTCTCTTCTGTGGGGATTATAGGCAGTGAAAGTTAACTTCAAGAAATGTGTAAGTATACAAAAGCTTAGTAAAACTAATGAAACAACTGGTGTCACTGCGTCTGAATCTGGCTCCTAAGTGAACTTTCAGGGTTTCCCAAGAGCACTTCGGCTCAACAACAAAAATGTTATGCCCCACTTTTCCTGAACTGGAATTGGTGTGGTACTGAAAATACAGGAGGGACAGAGCACAGACTCTGAGACATCTGTGCAGGAACATTCCTCTCTAGAGGAAAAGATAGAACTGGTCTGATACTGTAAGCATGTTGTGAGCATTTTGTTTCCAAACTCCTAGTGAAAGCACAGAAATATAGGAGTTGACCCAGCACTTCAAAGTAAACCAGCATTTGCGCTATATACTATGAAAATCACTGCTGTTCCTCTGTGAATTGTTAGATATTCATGGGTTGTTGGTGAAAGTGTGTGGTTATTTTTTCTCCTTAATGTGCTCTGCAGTATGTCAGTGGTTATCTAAATATGACCTCTAGTGTTCAACTTGGATGGCAATAATTTAAGAAAATAAAAGCCCTTGCTAGACTTCCCTTAAGAAGAGGGCCATCTTTTCTGGTTATCCCAATATCCTATTAAAAAAACCCCAACCTAAATTATTCTTGCTTGTGGAGTACAAATTGCTGAAGATATACTGTTTTCAAGGCATAAAACACTTAAGAATCCCATCCATATTTTAGAGATAATTGTTACAGGCAGGGAATAATCTACATTGAAAAAATTTATTGCAACATTATCCCACCTGCAGAAAAAGAAAATATTAAGTAATGAAGTTGCTAATGATAGAGCATCAGTGGAAGTTGTCATACACTGCTATGCGTTACATTACAAGGACAGTGATGAAGACTCTATGGTACAATGGCTGATACAAGAAACTGTAAGATAGGACTTTTTATTCTTGTTTCATTCCCGATGCTGCCACTAATTTTCTGGTATGCTTGTCAATAGGTCATTTAATCTCTCTGTTCTTCTGTTTCCTTCTTGACCAAGTGCACGGACACTTTTTTTTTGTTTGAGGGTTATGAGGTTTAACAATTATCTGCAAAGTTGTGTGAAATTTTGGATAAAAAGCAAAATAAAATTGAGTTGCCACTTGTCATTTTTAAACTATGGGACAGGGAAGAAAGAGAATCTACGTATATTTTATTAGGTATAAGCAGTCAGAGGGACAGTCTGAGACTGCAGTCTGCAGAAGTGTGCAAGACCATTAGGTAACACTGCAAGTTGTGTGATGTTAGGGAAGGAAGGGGAAAGGTGCAGTGCTTTATCATCCAGGCTGCAGATGTCTAACACCAGTTCTTCGAGAAAGGACAAACACAAACTACTGCTTTGGCTGTGTTCCTTTCTTCCTGCTTTGATACTTGCTATATTGCCACATGTTTTTTAAAAGAACAAACAGCAACAATATGAACTAAACCAGTGGTCACTGAAAGCTTAGAGAATCAGCAGTGACAAGCTAGTTTGCAATGCTGTCCTTTGCTGATTGTTTTAAAGTATGTCAGACTGTGAATACAAATGAATGATTTATCACATCATGTAAAGCAATATGTATGGCATGTATTGTGTAAACATAATACAGGACCTCCTGCTTCCTGATTGTGTTTTTTAGCTCTGTGCACACAAGCATCTTGCAAACTTGACTACTTTGCCTCTTGTTCAGATATGGAATAGCTCCAGCAGACTTATTTCTGCTCTCCTCTAAATGCCTTAAGCATTAATGTGTATCTCTGATGTGCTCTCAAAGCCCTGTGGTTTATTTGCTTGAGGAGTGCTATCACCAGAAAAATCACTGCCAATTCAGCTCTGTCCTACAGATCTCATATACAGTATGCTGCTTCTTGTTATGTAAATGTTTCTTTGTGCCTGTTCAAATTTGGCCTCCCTGGTAGGAAAACATGCATCCCATGGAGGCAGATATCAGATATTATTTTTAATTTCAGTGCCATATTCCTCTTAATGCTTTTGAGCCTAAAAATGGAGTGCTACCACTTTCCACTGCTTCCATCTTCCTTGCCCATGGCAGTGAGACAGGAACCAAGTCCAGACTGTTACTTTGAAAACAGACTACCCCCAAAAGCTGGTAAATGTTGTAAAGGCATTCTTCTTTACACACCTTTACAACATTTTCCTTGATCAGTCCTGCCACAAGCGAACAGGAAACACAGGAGCATGCACACGCCTTGCATATCAGGGTGAACCAGTTTGTGCTTACAGCCATAGTGAGCACAGTGTTCAAGGCTGAAGTTTCTTTTTCCAGTTAACATAACCAGTGTCCTTTCTGTCCAAGGATAAAACTCATTCCAGGTGTATATGGTGTGGGAATTGTTTTCCTCCTTAGGGTATGCAGCTCAAGGCACACATCTCTCAAACTGCGCCCACTGGAACCGTTGCTTGTGGCACCAGAGCCAAAGCAGGTACCTGTCACCAAGGACACCATTTGTGGTAGTGTCCCCTGCAAGGCAACACTGTGTTGCAGGACCAGAATTGAGAGGACTACAAAGAAGAAAATCTGCCCTGATGATCTCTCCTGACCTGACAAAGTGCTAATAAAACCAGCGTTGGCACCCCAGTGCGATCGTGAGTCAGAAAGAGAAGACCAAGAAGAGGCAAGATGCGGCTTTGGGGGAAGGCATAGTCCCACAGACAACAGGGATGGCATTGCCACCAATAGGACACCCAAGGTTCTCCATGGAGAATGACACTAAGTGAAGGAGCATCATCTGCACCAGTACCAGTTCCAAGGCCAAAATCTGTCCTTATGGAGACATGGGATTCTGTCTGGGAACCATGACTCAGATCAAATGCTTTTAGGGAAATGGAGTCAGCTGCAGAAACACAGAATTATTTGGTCAGTACAGATCCTGGCACTTCGCTGTTGAAGAGAAACCTGCTGCTGGCTTCAAAGGGAGCAGGAAAAGGTCTATCTCTTGCTTTGGACAAGGATGATGAAAAACACTCAAAGCAGCAGCAAAATTAACACATTTGAAGGATATCAGCAGAATCTGCAGTTCTGTGCACTAGTTCCCAGGCAGGCCAGAAGGCAGCCAGCTGGGGTTTCTTGCATGCCAAACATTCCCAAACATTGTGGAAAAATCTTCCTGTCCTTTCTTTCCCAAAGCTACTTGTTTTCCAAACAGCAATTGCATGTTGGTAATACAGTCCTGACTGCTAGGGTGTGGGTAGCCCCATTTGTGCTGCTTCTCTGCAAGGTGAAAGGAAATCTATTTTCATTCCAGAGGATAAAAATGGCAGATCTTCAGCTTTCACCTTCTCTCAGTCCAGAACTTTTATTTCCAATGAGTGTTAAACATACTGCGGGTGTATCTGCAACTATTTCTGTGCCTTTCCAAAAGGTCCTAGCTCAGTTTTTTCCCGTAAAATTGCTGGGGTTTTATCTTTTCCAATTCGATATCAAGTTTAGAGTTTGGGAAAGTTTTGAACACACCTGTGCTGCTCTTTCCTCATGTGCTGCTTACCGCTTACTTGTCTGTGTCTTTGAGTGCTGAGCTGTTCTGAGGTTCTAGTCTCACTGTGTTGCAGACAGTACGGTCATAGCATCCGCATTGTGCTTACTCTTGCTAATGCTTGATAATAACAATAGTTGTGAAAAATGTTACAGTAAAGACAGGTCATGTAATGTCTTATGGAAGCACTGCAAAGTCATGTTCTCTCTTTCTTGTAAAATGACTGGAAGAGCCTCTAGCATTTACCCAAAATTTTGGTTCCACCATCATGTGTCTGATGCAAATCTGGTCACATAACATCTGCATCACTGGAGGGGATGTAACACTGTCTGCAGGCTGTCTGAACAATTCATCTGCCCACAGCAACCTCCTTGTCTGTGCCTGAGGATCCCCAGCAAAGAGGGCAGTGGGGGGGGCAGGTTTCAGAGTAGAGAAGGTGTTTTGGCAGCTAGCTCCAGTCACTGCCTCTGCCTTCAGATGTATGTCTCGTGCCTTTTTTAGAGACTCATGCTAGGCCCATAAGAAATAGCATGGAAGCAGAATAGCTATTTTATTGTGACATTCGGCCCTCACTGAAAAGCAAAAGTGATTGCTCCAGACAGACTGCTGCTGGTACTTGAACTACCTCAGGTATTTGTGCAGGAATAATATAATAAAATCAGAAAGTCTGTTTGTTGTTGTACTGATGAAAGAGTATCTTGATTTCAGCCAGGATAGGGTTGGTTTTCTTCACAGAAGCTAGTGTGAGGCTGTGTTTAGATGTGGGATGAGAAAATGTTGATAACGTGCTGATGTTTTGAGTTGTTGCTAAGTAGTCAAGGACAGTCCAGCTTCTCATGCTGGCCTGCTAGCAAGGAGGCTGGGGGTGCACGGGGAGCTGGGAGGGGGCACAGCCGGGAGAGCTGACCCAGGCTGGCCAAAGAGATATTCCCTACCATATAACGTCATGCCCAGTACATAAACTGGAGTTAGCTGGGGGGTGGGAATCGCTGCTCGGGGACGGGCTATCGATCTCCGGGTGCTGAGCAATTGCTGTATTGGGCATCACTTGTTCTTGTACATTCCTTTGTCGGTATTATTGTTGTTGTTATCATTGTTATTTCCTTCTCTCTTGCTGACCTGTTAAATTGTTTTCATCTCAACCCATGAGTTTTTTCCTCAATTCT
>NW_010513744.1:0-3352 GCF_000687285.1 Phaethon lepturus
GTTCCCGCCGGAAGGCCCGCCTGCCCGCCTCCCGCTCTGCCATGTCATTGGGGTACGGCACTATCACTCAAACCCCATCGCTCTGAGGGCTGCGCATGACTTCCGTCTCTCCGAGCCACGCCCCCCTCCCGCGGCTAAGGGGGCGGGGCTGAACCAGGCCGGGTTGCGGGCGCCTCTTAAAGGAGCCGCGCCGCCATTTTGTGAGTGGATGTTTGGCCAGGGCTGGTTGACTGACTGACGGGCAGACAAGCAAACAAACAAACCAACAAACCATCTGAGCCTTTTGGCAAAAAAAAAAAACCCTACACGCTTCAGTCACCACCTCCCTTCAGAAGTGGGGGGCGAGGCGCCTTTGCCCAGACGCTGAGGTATTTCAGCAGCAATGGCAGCGCCTCACTGCTGCGCCCTGAGGAGGCCACCAGGAAAGCAGCCTGAGGTCCTAGGGATAGCTTTGTCGTACTTTATTATGGTTCTGAGTACTTAACAGCGGTAAATCATGCTAATAACAAAACGAGCTGGCCCTTTCATGGGTCAGGGAGAAAAAGGCAAGTGGGGATTGCATGAACTTGGGCCCAGCATGTCCTTTTCCTTGACGGACCAGGGCTGAAGCAGACTTTCTGGTGTCTGGCAACCCCAGCTGCTGAAATGGCTCCGTAACTGTTGATTTAGGGTGAAGTGGAGCCCTTTAAGTGCCCTTCTCCAGCTACGAAGTGCTCTAGTCCAGGTATTACCCTGCTGCTTCCAGAGAGGGGGATTTATTCATGGGTCAAATGCCTGCGCTGTGCAGGGGAGAGACTGTGGGGAGACTCCCATCACAGCCCACCTGAGCACCGTTCTAAAACCAGGAATAGCAGGCATGGTGGCCCAGGAGAATGGACAGCAAAGGGGGATGAGAAGCCATGGAAATACATGGGCTAAAACATCTGTGCAGGATCGTTCTTTCTTATCAATAAAAACTATTTGAGGATCTTAATCACCATTGAAAAACACTCAAATAACTTCCTGTTCCTCTTGCAGTTAGAAGAGGGAGATCATAGCTTTGCTACCTGCTCTGGGTCCCTTAGTCTCAGATCAAAGTTAGAGCTCAAGATTCATGTTAGTGTTCATTCTGGCAGGGATTATGTAGGAAAGGAAGGGGTTTCAACTGCATAAATGTTTCATAACATTTTTCAACATAAAATGTTTCCCAGCCACTTCCCCAGGAAAACTTGTCTTTGTTTCTGTCTGCTCCTGTTGTGTCTTCACCAAGGGAAAGTGAATCTGACTCTTGGGAGCAATACCCTTGAACAGAATGGATAACGAAACCAAATTAGATATATTGAGGCAGGTTGAAATCATTAACCTTAACACAAGAGAGAAGCTCCTGGCAATTGTTCAAGGTATCATAAAGAGGTTTTGTATCAGGAGTGAGGAAGCGTGGATGAGCAGGGTGTTTCTGTGAGAAAGTAAAAGCAAATAGAGTAACTGCTAAAGGCAGGAGGCAATGGAGACCAAAGAGGCTATAGCGAAGGCAATAACGCAGCCATCCTAATGCATGCAAGTGTGTTTTCCAAAACTGTCGCATGAAGACAGCTGAGAAATGTAAGTAAATAACATTATTTTTAGTTGTCCTTTGTCATTTGCTGATTTGCTGTTTGAGTTCTGTAGTTTGTCTTTGCTGGCACAGAGACCAAAGAATAGTTTTAAAGAAAAACTAAGGTCTTTGTGTAATTCCACATTACTGACGCTGGAATTCTTCTCACCTAACTTCATCTGTTTAAAACTTAGGCATCTAATCTGAGCTGGTCATCCAGATTTCTTCTGTATTGAGTAGAAGGCAAGAGAGGGAGAGGGAGACACTACACAGAGCATCCCATTTGGAAATGGGGACACAGCCACAGGATGCCTTTTCCCAGACCTCTAAGTTTCCTCTATAATATAGTTTAAAATGAAAGCCACCATGAGGTGGCCATAGTTACACTAGATGACTCCTTCACTTAGACATGAGAGACTGAAGACAGCTCTTGCCAAACCCTGCCCATGTTTCACTGTAGCTCCCAGCGCTTTCTTGATACGGCATTTGCTCACAGGGCTGATTCTCTCCCTCCAGACCACGCAGTCCCCCTGAAATGTATTTGCAAGCCCCAGCTAGCCATGGCATGCTGTCACTTTTTTTTTTTGGTCACTCTCCCTGCCCAAGAGACTTTGCACAAACAAGTATGCAAACCCAGAAGACAAGAGTGAAACCCCACGCTCACCATCTCTCGGAGCAGTGATGCCCAGATCTGTTTAGACTCTAGTTATCTCCATTTTGCAGTCAAGAAATGGAAGAACATGATAGCACTATGTGCTGCCAGTCCTGCAGGAGGTGGAGGCATTAGGTGCTGTTGTGACCATAACCCCTTAAGTAACAGGACCAGTTTTGGTGTTTTATTTTTTTACCCTGGATATATTTTTTTCCACGTTATCTGCATATGGCTGGTAACTCGCAGCTGAGCTCCCCAGCCAAGGCGATGATGCAAAGGTGAAGGCAAACAGCAAAAATGAGACAGGAATGGCTTGTCCTGGGAGCACCACTGAAGTCTCTCAGACTTTGACCCTGCAGCCAGCCAGAACTAAACCCACAGTCCATGCATGTTGTTTCTTGTTATGTTTAATAAAGTTTAAGTAAGGAGCATGCCAAAACCTATGTCCTCTTCTGACTCCTAACTTGCGCACACATCCCAGAAGGCAACCGTGTCCTGGGCTGCACCCAAAGCCACGTGGCCAGTAGGGCAAGGGAGGGGATTCTGCCCCTCTGCCCCGCTCTGGGGAGACCCCCCTGCAGTGCTGCGTCCAGCTCTGGAGCCCTCGGCACAGGAGAGACATGGACCTGCTGGAGCGGGGCCAGAGGAGGCCCCAGCAATGCTCCGAGGGCTGGAACAGCTCTGCTGGGAGGACAGGCTGGGAGAGCTGGGGGGGGTTCAGCCTCGAGCAGAGAAGGCTTCAGGGAGACCTTACTGCAGCCAGCCAGGGCTTAAAGGGGTCCTACAGGAAAAACAGAGAAAGACTTTTAAACACGGCCTGTAGTGACAGGACAAGGGGCAACAGTTTTTATACTAAAAGAGGGTAGATTTTGACTAGATCTAAGGAAGACATTTTTGACAATGAGGGTGGTGAAACCCTGTCCCAGGTTGCCCAGAGAGGTGGAAGATGCCCCATCCCTGGAAACATCCCAGGTCAGGCTGGACGGGGCTCTGAGCAACCTGCTCTGTCCCTTCTGTGGCATCTTCATCTGAGCCAGTCATCCTGGGCTCCCTTTTTGCCTCATAACTAGTCCAAAAAGTGAATATCATGACTATATTTATCTCAGAATCACAGAATCACTAAGGTT
>NW_010513745.1:0-5309 GCF_000687285.1 Phaethon lepturus
ATTTTATTTTATTTTATTTTATTTTATTTCCTCCTGAACTGTGCAAAATGACATGCAGGATGAGATAATTCAATCCCAGCAGTGAATCTGAATTCTTTTCAGGTTACCTTGCTGAACACATGATCAAACAATAGCACTTCTTATAAACCAAGGGCTAATAACCCAAACCAAAAAAGGAGACAATCCTTCCAGCTGGAACAGGGAGGTTGATACTTTTTTGTTTAGGACCTCAATATGTTGAGGGAGCCCATTCTTTCACAGGCACTTCTCTGTGTTTTAGGCAGATTCAACATATCAATGGATTTCTAGGTGAGATGAATCCAAGCTCAAATAAAACTGGAAACAGAAGCTCAGGCAGCAACACCTAAGCAGTGAGAAAGTACATTCCCATTTTGCTTCTGTTTCATGTGAGTTTAGAAGGCAGGAACAAACAGAAAGAGGTGAAGAAGTAACGAAAAATGGTGCAAAAATCATGAATTCCCTGTTTAATTCACTCAACAATAGCTTGTAGCCGCAAAGATTTCTATGAGTGCAGTGGAAGTATTTCTCTGAAACTAGAAAGGTATAAAAACAACCCTTTGGTTTTCTAGAGGTCCCACAGGATGGGATACAGAGCTGAGATACATCAATAAAAATGGAATTAAATTTACAACTCTGCCCTATTACCTAATTATAGCATGCTTGGAGATATATGGTAATTTACCAATAAAGAGGGACCTATTGAACATGTTAGTCATAGGCTTCACACTAAAGACTATTTTCATTAATCAAGCAGCTAGATAGTTACCCTCACCACTTTACTTTCAAAGGAAGGTAAGGTAAGTTTCTTCAGTAGAGCTGGTCTGTCTCAGTGCCCAACCAGAATATACGTGAGTCAAGAAAAAACATTCTTTGTTTATACGCAGACCACGTTTGCAACTTGTGTTAGTCTAGTGACTCCAGTGAGCGTACAGCAGGCTGGAAGTTAGCTCTGCATGTTATATTCTGTTTCACCTGTTTGTAATGTGAGCAACGCCAATCGTACAAATAAAAAGGGTTCTGCAGATTGCAAATAAAACAACCAGATGCTTAGGGAAGGAGGAGTAAAGATTGCCTAGGCATCTTTACTTCTATCACTTTGTGTGTGCTTTATGGTATAGTCTATATTGTGTGACTTTATGTAAGAAAGTGCTGGGTGGAGAAGAGCAAGTGACCACACATTTGTATGCATTGACAGGCAAGAGGATGTTTTTTGAGTCAAACTTAATTGTGTCTTTTTCTGAATGTCTAATTTTTCCATCAGTTTTCTGCTCAAATATGACGGTATTCTTTTGAAGACTTTCTTTCCCATTGGACTGAGGACATGAGAGTACAGTTCAGCCAGACACGCTGTGGCTGCACACCCTCTCTCTGCCATGTAGTACGGACTGTGTGCTACATTTGCTCATGGGCGGGTGCTCCCTTCCCCGATTTATTTTCCCCAGAAAATCCCCCACTGGGCAGCTTTTCTTGTCAGCGTGCTGTAGGCTGGCCGGTGCACAGCTGGACATTACCTCTGGTCCCTCTGCCATGATGTTCCTCCAGAACCATCATTTTACTTTGATGGTGGCAATCTCTGAGTTTATGGTCTGTGCCAGGGATACAGAAAAAGCAAACTATGCCAACGCTGAAAGGTGGTAGTGCAGCTGCTGCAAAAAGTGAGCGTAGGGATGATAGTGAAGAGAGTAAATTGTTTGGGACACAAAATTTACAATTGTAATGAGGATTTGTCTGTTGACTGTTGTCATATCATCCATCAGCTATTTCTGGCCTTAGGCAACTGCCGTGCTGTTAGCCTGTTAACAACTTCAGTCTGCATCCTTCTACTTTAGTTCATTGCTTTATTGTTGCTTCGCTAAGTCTCAGCACCTAAAAAAGTCAAGTTAAAGATGGATGTGAAGCTTTTATTTGTGGGTACTTCATACATGGGGATTCACCCACAGAAGTGTAAAATGTCAACTGCTAATTTATTTTCTTCTTACTCTTCTTACTTGATGTGTAAGGCTTGGCTGCATAAATGAACAATTTTCCTCTTTAGAGTATCACTTTTTTTAAAAGCATGAAAAAGCATTTCCTTCCCAACTCCCTACTCTCTGAGATGCTACACACCATGTTCTTCAGAGTCAGACTTGTCCATTACCTCCAGAGCCCAAAATCTTGGGATCATCCTCGTTTCTGAATTTTCCTTATAACTTATCTGTCTCCTATGAAGGCAAACTTATGTACCACCGTCTCTTCAATTTCTCATGGTCATGGCATGGTCTTTCTCTAAAGCCGACACACTTATTTCATTGGCACTTCCCAGGTATGTACCAAGCTAGTGCTCAGCATGCACCCAGTGTCCAGGAGGCTCCTGATGAGGAGACCCAGCACCCAATCTCCTGTGCCAGGGCAGAGAGACAAAATCCCCAGCGCCCTTTTGGATTTGGAGAGCAGTGGAGAGAGGATATGAATTCTCCATCTCAATGTTGGAGGTGAAGAAACCTTCCTCCACCCTTATCCTTTGAAACCACATAAATTAATTAAACATTAATTAGGTAAGAAATAGAAGAGCTGCACTAGCATGGTCAGAGGTGCTCACATAAAGCAAAGGAACCCTGTGTACCTGTTCCTCTTTCAAAGGCTTTTAGAAATACATTTCATCTGAAACAATCAGTAAAACAATCCCAGAATCCGTCTGGCGGCTAGGGCTGAAATGGAAAACCGCTTTATTTTGCTTTGTTCTTTTATTTTGCAACAGGAGCTCTTTAAGGTGGGCATCTGAGTAATGATTTGATTGCAACTTGATTCATTTTTATTCTTCCGTCATCATCTGCTGGAGGAAAATAGTTGGGCAACTGAGTGTAAATTTCTCTCTTGAAGATGGCATTTGCTGGGGCCGTGCCAAAAGCACTATGAGGCATGACTATAGTTGCATAGACAGTTTTACATTCATTAGTTCCTGTTCTTTTCTTTCAACATTTATGGCTGAAATCATTTTCCCAATAGCTCTAACAAATCATTCTGCTTCTCCATTAACTGTAATGGTATTATTCTTCAATGAGAAAACCCTGCATATTTTGTAAGTTCTTAAATTCCTGCCTGTGGAAAGTTGGGCTGTTATCCATTTGCAGTGCTTTTGAATTCTGGAGATGGAAAATATCTTATCCAGTGATGCGACAGTGGTGCTGGCTATTGTCTAATATTTTATTTCCAGCTGGAGAACTGTAAACACTCATCAGTAATGACTAAAGCATAATGCTAGTGGCTTCTAAACACTGACATCTTCCACAGAGTCCACAAGACTAAGAGTAGTAAGAATAAAATGAAAACACTCCAAATTGTTTCTCCATTTAGGATGGTTAAAGCATTCTGGTTTTGATACACTAAGACCTTTTGGATAAGTCTTGTTTCCTTTTTTTTTTTATGTGCTAAGCACATTGTTTGTTACTAATAGATTGGAACTGTAATTGAAACAGCTACTGCAAAATCTCCAAACTTGCGTGCATGTACTTCTGCCTATGGTCTCTTGTTTCATCTTTCAGAATGGATGTGCAGATGAATGGCATCTACAGCACCTTAGCAAAATGAAGCCATGTGTTCGGGAGACTAACTATGAAAGTAGAGTCTTAAATATGGGCATTCTTTTCTTGAAAAACCTGTGATTAGTTTTAAGTTTAAGTGCATAAAATTTATTTGTGAACTTTTACAGTTTAGTCTCCTTTCTATGTCATTTCCAGCCATTTACAAACATTGATCAAAGGAAACCCAGTCCCATATAAACAAAACTGTTGTTAAGTTTTGTCTTGCTCCAAGAGCTTCTGTACTGCTAACTGCTAAGCTTGTGGATCAAAGCTGATAGAGAACATCGGGTGTAAGATGTGTTCCAGTGTAATCCTTCTGCTTTGGAAGGTGCTTGGTCATTCTGCTCTGTAAAGCTTATTGAGAAGGGAGTGTTCAGAACAACTCACTCCCATGTTTTGATTGCTTTTTCCTCATTGTTTTAATTTAATGAAATGCCAAGTAACAGAAAGTTATGGTAAACCAGCATTACTGGATCCAAGGAACCAGCACACCAGTCCCACCCAGGTATACTAGAGCGTTGTGTCTTGTCTCTGACAGCAGTGATATCGAATAGATAGGGAAAAATTTAACTGTTCCACTTCCAGGAAACACTTTGGTATGCTTTCACAGAACATTTTAACAGCCTTTTAACAGTTTTCTCCTCAGAAACTTTGTGAGGCAGAGTGGGATCTCTGTATTAAATAGACCTCTACAGATTCTTCTTCTGTGAATGTATTGAAATGCCTTTTGCACTTGTATGAAATTCTAGCAAAAGCAACATCCTGCAGCAAGTCAAACTCCAGATAAAATGGTAAAATTTTAATGCTAAAAGACTCATGACATTTGATTTTCTTTCAGAATTTAATTTCTCTTATCGTTTTGGTTTTCGTTCTCTCTTGGATTAAGATTTTTTTTAATAAAGAGTTTTCTGTACAAGAGAAATTCAGTACATGCCCAGCTGTATTTATGGGATTATACTATTTTATTTGAGGCAAAAAATAGGTAGTCTTATGATTACAGATAATTTGCTGTAATGCTCTCATTTTATGGCAATCAATGGGAATAAAGATGGAGTAAAATAACAGGCAGAAAAATCCTGTGTTATAATCCATATAATGGAGCAAATGGAAGAGAATTAATGGCTGACTTTGCCATAAATTTGTTACTACCTGATTTTTAAGCATTATTGTTTGTAACCTAAATGTTACATTAATGCAAGTTTTTATATGCTAGTAGCTTATATTACTCAACTTTTTACACAGCAGATTTTGCAGCTGCTTAATACCTCAGTCAGCACTTAATACAGAAGAATCTCAAAATGGGACAAATTTTATACTAAGTTTTAATGAGCAGCACTCAGAAGGCCGGGGAAGTCCCACGCTGTTTCAGACTTCTTGGTCCGAAAGTGAAGCTGAATTCATCACCCAGCAAAGCTCTTTCTTTTAGCTGCTGAGATTCCTGATTTTTGAAGCAGCAGCCTTCTGTATTTGATCATTTTCTCTCCAAAGTTAGAAGTGAAATGGAAAAGCATAAAAATGTTAAAACAACAAAATGTAGATTTAACAGCAAGTTTATGTGAGTACATTGGTTATACACCATACAATGAAAATTCTTAACATGCCTCGAATGTTAATTAATGACAAATAAACAGATAATTTTTGATTTTGTATAAATCAAATAATTTTTTTTGGCACAGGGCAGGGGCTGAATTTGAATTTCAACAGGGGAGGTCCCAGAAGACTGGAGGC
>NW_010513746.1:0-5000 GCF_000687285.1 Phaethon lepturus
AACAAAACTGGTGAGGGGTCTGGAACACAAGCCTAATGAGGATCGACTGAGGGAACTGAGGTTGTTCTGTCTGGAGAAGAGGAGGCTGAGGGGAGATCCTATCGCTCTCCCCAACTACCTGCAAGGGGGTTCCACAACTACCTGAAAGGGGGTTTGTAGTGAGGTGGGTGTTGGTCTCTTCTCCCAAGTAACTAGTGATAAGACGAGAGGAAATGGCCTCAAGTTGCAGAGGGAAGGTTCAGACTGGATATTAGGAGAAATTTCTTTATGGAGAGAGTGGTCAAGCATTGGAAGAGGCTGCCCAGGGAGGTTCTGGCGTCACCACCTCTGGAAGTGTTCAAAAAACGTGTGGATGTGACGCTTCGGGACATGGTCTAGGGGGCATGGTGGCGTTGGGTTAATGGTTGGACTTGATGATCTCAAAGGTCCTTTCCAACCCTAATGATTCTGTGATTCTGTGATTCCATGTTAGATTGAACATGGCTCTGAGCAACGTGACTGAGTTAAAGATGTCCCGTTCATTGCAAGGTTGTTGGACTAGATGACCTTAGAAGGTTCCTTCCAACCCAAAAATTCTATGATTTTATCATTCTATGATAATTTCTAACAGTTTTCAACATAGCAATGTAAAGAATAATCAGTGTATTATAATACAGTATAACCAGTATGGTTCAGCTTATGAAATTAATTTGGCAACAATCAAATTCATTGGCAACATTCTTCCTTGTTTTATTGGGCCTCTGCTCATGAAAGACTAGAAGCTGGATCTGGACAAAAAGCAAATGATTTAAATGGTCCAAATGTTCAGCAAGAATGAGTACAGTGAAAATAACTGTTTACATAAACTATTTAACCTGCAGACTGGAAAGAGAACAAGACTACAAACTTTCTTCTGCAAATAAGTAGTTCTTAGGTACATTTTCCATTAGGCCAAGTGAAGGAAGCAACTTCCCCCACTACATATTTTTCTGTACTGACACAACATATTTTTATGCAGCTGAATTTAGCAATGCATAATACCTTATTAACATTTAACAACATGAAATATATCTCTGTGAAGGTTTTTGGTTTTGTTCTTTTTTGTTAACATAACTTAGGAAGGACAGTTTTCAAAGTTTATTTTCCATTGGAAAAGCAAAACAGAAAATGTTTTCCCTTCACATTTTCCCATCTGATGTCAGGAGAGTACATTAAAGTTTTCCTTATTTTCACTCATGACTGACATTTAAATACTAGAAATGACAAGTTTTGGAGATGGTAAAGAATAATAATTCATTTATGTCTATAAATATCCAAGATATGTTTAGTTAGGAGGAAACAGCTGACCTAACCTTAACACTATGCAAGGGGGAGAGAGGCTCTCTGGGTCTGATGGCAATGTGGCAGGCACTGTGACTACTCCAACCTCCACAGCGGGCACTGTAGCTACTCAGACTGTTGCAGCTGAACCAGAGAACCAGCCCATCCCGGTATCAGTTGCCCCTGTACAAAAGAAGAAATCTTGGAAGCGGAAGTCAGCTCGTTTAGTAAGGGAAGAGGAAGATATTTCTAAGAAGGAGGCAGAGGAAGAGAGTGAGGAGGCAGAGTGCTCTGAAGCAGGGCCATCACAAGGACGGAAGAGGGAAGAGAGCGAGTCATCGCTTGAAGAAGAGGAAGAGGAAGAACTCATAAAAGAGACGGTAACTACCCGAGCTCTATCCCTGAGTGAATTGCGAGATATGTGAAAGTATTTCAGCTGTCGTCCAGGTGAGCACATTGTCACCTGGCTGCTCCGATGCTGGGATAATGGGGCAACCTCTTGGCAAGTTTACTTACATTGACCAACCCTGCCAATTAAATTTCAGCCAGCTCGTCACTTCTAATCCTCTCTTGTCCAGTCTATTTGAATGATTTTTAGGTTTTTGGGTTGTTTTTTTTTCACACCATTTTCATCCACCACTAGCAACACCAAACAAAACAACATTTCGAGTGAGAATGAATTGCACAGAAAATGTTAGGGGGCTTACTAGACTGGAGATGAGGCCAAAAGCACTTAGGAAAATATGAAACTTTGTCACACATCCATAACTCCAAGCTAGCAACCCATAAGGAATATAATTTAAGGTAGGAGCCAACTCACTGCCCTAGCTCTTAACTAGATGATTGCTGAATATTAGCCAAACAACTCTGGTTTATTCCCACATTAGGCCATTTGTTTTCTACTCATAGTATCAGAAAGGAGGAAGGTCAAAGAAGGGGACGATAAAAAGTTTGTGCTACCATTCCAGTGTACATCCTGCAGGTCATTAGTACAGTCCTTCCTCTGAACCATTTAACAGTTTCTTTCCAAATGTTATTCCTTGTTTATCATACAGACAGAAAAAGCTGAAACTGTCTTACCCAAATGGATAAGCAGTTCTACTCTGACATGGGTTTTCTGCTTTGTTTGCCTCTCTTTTGGAGGTAAAATCCTTGTTATTAATGCCAGAACTGCGGTCTACTTCCAGATACGTATGCAGTTCAGGACAGCCCAAGAACTGAACAGAATACATACGTGAAGAGTTCCTGGTTTTATTCATAGCTGGAGATGGAGGAATAACGAATAAAGAAACAAAACACACACAGAAAAGAAATATATTTGTATATCCACTTTCCATAATTACAAAGGAAGTTGATTTGTCACAGTCTGTTTGCATCAATGAGCTGACACAGGAAAGATGCATGTGTGGTCTTCTTGGGGGAAGAAATATATTTTTTCACACAGGTCTGCAAAAGGCATATGGTAACATGATTCCAAACTTATTACTTCTGACAGTTTTGGCATTTTAAAGGCATGTAATTAAACATACAAAGAAGAGTTGGATGAGAAAGTCTGTCCCAATAAACAAAGCTCTGCTATTTTACAGACTAAAAATAAGACAATTGGGAAGGTGAGTTAAAAATAACCATCTGGCACTATAATCAATTAATCTGATACACTAAGCAATAGCATTCAGAGTTATTTTTAATTTTGGCAAAGCACAACTCTCTAATTTAGTGTTGTCACGGTCATGTCCCATTGTGCTGGACAAAAAAGAAGGTAGTGGACGGATTAATCTTTCCAAAACACCATTCATTTAAAGGATGACAAAATCGGGATATGAAGAAGATAGTAAACAAGAGGATCAGTTATCTCAGTGTTGTTAGTTGCAGAAAAATGTGATTCTCTTTCTTAAGCTTTGAAAAATTAGAATTGGAAAGCACTGAATAGAGAGAAATTAATAAGAATCAGTGTGGATTTCTTGGTTTAATTCCAACAGTGTATACAATCACAAGAGTAATATTTTATTCAAAGACTTTTATGTGAGTTAAAAAAATAAATCTAATGTAGCACATACGTATGACGGCATCTCTGCAGACCCTATGTAATCTCTACATGAGGCTTTAATCTCCTCCACATTCTTATAGCCTCATAAATGACCAAGTGTTACAGAGAACAGTATTACCTGGTGCTTTCCAAGTGCCTGGTAGAAGAAAGAGATAGTGTAGGATGTAAGGGTAAGCAGGCTCTTCATTATTTTCACAGGTATACCAGGACTGTGGGATAGTTAACCACTGAAATCATTGAATAACTTGATTTCCAGGATTTGTTAGGGAGCCTGAGAGGATCAAGAGAACAGTTGAAGGTTCTTTCCTTGAGAAAGAATCAGCATTACTCTTTAGTGCACTGAAATTTATATAAGTGATGCAAAACCTGGGTTATGCACATCTTCATTAATTTGCCCAAGGCCTAGGAAGAAGTTCATGGAAAAACTAAAATTCAGCTCTGTTGAGTCCAAGCCCTATGTCCTAAGCTGTAAATTATCATTCTTTGCACCACTGAAACCATCATTTCTTATGTACTCAGACACAAAGAAAAAATCATTCCTTAACCTTCTATTTATTAAGCTAAATAGATTGAACTCCTGTCTTGTACCATAAGGAGTATCTTACAGTTCTAATTATTTGTCTCTGGAACCTCTCCAAATGTTCACCATCTTCCTTCAAATGTAGATACTTGCAAGGGACACTGAATTTCATGACTGGCATTCCAATAGTTATTACAAGGGCACATCCAGAATCAGTACAGGCTCTGTTTTACTTGGTACATCCAGATTTAGATACCTCAGACTCTCATGAGTTACTTACAGGTACATTGTCAGACCAAGAATACCCAGTCAAACTTCAAACTTTTTAAAATAATCATGGATGCCTAGAATAAAATCTCACATATTTGCAAGCAGCAGCTTAAGGCTTAGTTTTCCAGCCTGTATGAATTAGCTCTTACATGGATTCATTCTAATTAAAAAAAAAAAAAAATGCAGCCTCAACAACACAGGGAAAACAATCAAAGCAATGTTGGAAAGCTAACTAAATAGGAAGAGATGAAAATAGTATTTCCACTTGGGAAACAAGAATGAAAAAGAAAAGAAGGACTCGAGTGCATCCCATGCTTAAATATTCCATAACTGTTCTCAAAAAAACAAGGCAAAGCAGAAAACAAATGTTAATGTGGGAAAAGCTACAGAATTCAAACCATCAGAAGTTTTTTCTCTACAGATGCCTTTCTCTTGGGAAAAATAATTGAAGCATCCTATTATTTTGATTTTCTTGCATCTCTTTATCTGTAGTAATCATAGTGAATTTATTTGTTGTTGTCCACATGTCAGAAACTCTCGGCTTATGAGTAAAATATTACACATTAATAAAAGAACATTGATGGGAAATTGGCTTATATTTGTTTTCAGGATACGATTCTAAGATCTATGTAAGCAGAAGCATCAGTCACTTGGATTTCAGAGCAGGCACGACCTCTTGCATAAAGCAGCCTCGTGGACTCTTGCTGGTTGCTCTCTATGGTTTTATTAATCTAAAATAAAAATCACCAAATACTTTTTATTTGTAGTTCATTCACAGAAAACAAACAAACAAAAAAATCATTTTATGTTTATATTCTTTCAAGGGTCTATTGCTAATGGTTCCTGAATTCTGCATTACACTGG
>NW_010513747.1:0-6224 GCF_000687285.1 Phaethon lepturus
CCCGCACGTCTGCGGCCGCCGCAGGGCCTCGCCGCCCGCCTTCCCTCCACCGCCTCTGCTTTCCAGCTCCTTCCCTGCTTTTGGTTTTCTTTTTCTTTGCTTTTTACTGGAGAGCACATTTTGATCGCTCTATCAAGAACGTTTCTCCCCAGAATGTGACAGCTCAGCTCTGACCAGGAAAATTGGACAGTGAAGGCCAATGAGGAAACAATTTAAAAATGCCTCTCCCAGCAGTGGGGAAAAAAAAAGCCAGATTATGTGTTTCAAATGGTGTTTGAATCCTCTCCACCTGGAGGTGTCTGCAGTTTCGTGTCTGAGGGCTGCGCGTAGGGGACTTAGCTCCAAGCTCACAACCAAGATTGCCAAAGAATTTGAAGGCAAAGGCCAACTTATCGTTCTAACAGATGCGTTTCTGTCACAGATTAACCAAATATCATTCGGAGAAAAACCACGCGATGTGTCCCGAGTGGTGTAGTCACTTTCCTATGAGCGCAACAGAACTTCCAGCTGCAGGGAACATCTGGAAGAGCCCAGACCTTCGTCCCACCGGGGGCCGGGAGCTCCCCAGCTCCGTCAGCAGGAGCTCTTTTTGCAGCTGACAGGCAAAAGAGATGAGTGAGACATGCTGGAAGAGAGCTGTAAGAAAGCCACGTTTTTGGAGTCACTGTGCTCCAAGACAGGACATAAGGGGACACGGAGGATCAGGAAGAGGTTTGCAGGAAGGTTGGTAGGAGACGTTAGTCACCTTCTGGGCTCTAGAACAAGCTGCAAAGTGTTAAATGGGGGGAGCTGCATAAGCAGAAATATTAATTATGGGTAGTGGAAATATTAATTACGGGTTACTGGTGGGAAACCACATCAGGACGGGGGGAAACGGCTTGTGCTGCTCTTCCCCAGGCACCACGGCAGGAGATGGGTACAGGGCTGGAAGGGCCCTTGGTCTGAAACGGCGCGTTGACCCTTGAGTTGTTACGCTGGTCGGTTGCGAGAGCCTCTACTGATCGCTAGAGACCACGTCCCATGAGAGGAGGATTTTGTGTGACAAGCCCTGTTTGGGGCTGCTCTCCGCTGCTGGCTGCTGAGTTCCCACACGACGTCAGGGCCGGCGGGGCTCCTTTTGACAAACCCCAGAAATTTTTCATCCCTGAGGAAAGAGGCAAACCCACGGTCCCCCTCCTGTCTGATTCTCCTCCTCCTGCTGCCTTGGGAATCCGACTGAGCTGTGACTCAGAAGACCCAAAAAAACCCCTTTTGTCCCCAATATAGTAAGTGGACGGAGCTGTGCACCTACAAAGGATGATTCAGAGCATCTCGGATGTCTAAAGCCCTTTGAGTTTTGGAAAATCTTCCTAAATTGTCTGAAATTGTAAAGCTTCCTATGGCTGCCTAAATTATCTGTGACTTACACTAAAGCATAGGAGGGAGAAATATGGACTGGGTCGCTTTTTAGTGACAGAATAAGGTGAAAATTTCATGATTCCTCCTTAGATTATGTGGAATAGAAACTGTCCTGGCTTTCAGAGGGATGTAAATGCATAGAATAACCAAAAAGGGTACAAATTGTAAAGGCAGAAAATGTTTCTGCCCTCTCAGGCAACAACGTCCTCATTCCAGCAGGAGGAAGCTACCCAGAGTAAAGCAGAGTGTAATCACATCATAGGACGCCAGAAGACCCGTGAGAGCTCTCATAAGGCGAAACCCCTCTGGTTTGCAGCCAAAACGCTGCCCAGCGGAGGCCAGGAGGACGTTGTGGAAGGTATGCAGGCTTAGACGGCAAGGAGTTGTGCTATGATGCCTGAAAAGCTTTTCACAACCGCATCTTTCTTTGCCTAGCTCTTGAGTAGCGGTGTAACGCGCTTGTTCCAGCACTTTGGAACAGCAGCGATGATTTTTTTTTTTTTTTTTTTTAATTCCTAGACTCTGACATCGCCTGGAGATTGCTGGTAGAAGCATGGCTTCCAGAAAAATGCAGCTATACTGATTGTTTTTCCATTTGCTTCTCTGTTGGTTGAGACACGGCGCTAGCGCAGCAGCGCCCGGACCCGACCGGGGCTGCAAGCACTTGCATAGGACGAACGGTGTTCTTCCTTCAAATCCACAAAAAAGAAAGCCTTTAGTAACCTGAACTAATTGTAGCTGCCTGGCTGCAGGTAATTCGTCTGTCATCCTTTCGCCCGTTGTCGTCCCTATTTGAAATACTGCGTTTCCTAAATGAGAAGTACCATATTACAGTATATATCATGAAGATTATGTACGCATTATAAACTAAACTAAAATTCGAACAAGCACCAAAAGTCAGCTAACGATGACACCTGAAATGTTTTTGAAGACTGTAGCATGGTGGATTACATATGGAATGTAATTACATTACATATGTAAATGTATTCCACTGTTCCTGACCCATATAATGCATACATTAATAGTCTGAATTAAAAACAACTTCAACTTTCGCAACTGATTCATCAGTCTGCCATGAATCATTAACCCTGAATCTCTTTCTTTTACCAGAAACGGACATCAGGTCTGTCCAACAGACAGCTTAGGTGTGCGTAAGCAAGTTTAGTAGAACAGGGCAAGGCTGAATCTAAAGTCTGAAACCCATTCAAATATTCCTACTCTCATTCCTGATGGGAAACCCTATTTCACTGGTATTTATGCAGCATGTGTGCAGTCATTCCACATGCTAAAATGGAATAATCTATAACTGCTTCTTCATAAGCTTAAATCCCTAAATGAAATACCAAGGTCTGGATAACTTTTGAAATTGATGACAGAGTAAAAAAAAAAAAATAATAATCCTTTGGTAGATCATAGTTTCAAATGCCATTAGAGACCTAAAGTAATTTACTTCCAGGCACCATTATATGGTCTGTCTCTGTGAAGTTCCCCGGGTCAGTTGTCTGTATAAGCCTGCAGTGAGCAAGTGCTATCAGGACAGGACAATCCATAAGAGCCAAGTTCTGGCAACTGGATTTATTTTCATGAGCACAGTTTGGCTTTGCTCTCTTGACACAAATATGACAGCAAAAGTCCGGCTGTCGCCTGAAGAGCCCCAGTCTCAACATTGGCTGCCAGCCAATCTGCAGGAGTAGACGAAAGGTCTGTGCGGAAGGCAAGTGCTGTGGAAAAAGTAATACGAGCAGCTAGACCCTTGGATTTTTTACCAGTTCCCCTCCCTTCGTAAAAAGGATTGAAAAAAAATGAAGGAAAGGCAGAAAGACACGGATGACAAAAAACACAAGACAGCTGCTACAAAAGGAGAGATATTATATGACATAATGTAATGTAATGCAATATAGTACAATGTAGTTTGGAAGAGAGCAGGCTGGTGGGAGAAACAGGCTCATAGGAAAACTGAAGCTGGAGGGGACCTCAGGAGGTCTCTGGTCCAACCTCCAGCTCAAAGCAGGTCAGCTCTGGGGTCAGACCGGGTCGCCCAGGGCTTGATCCATGACGCAGATATGACCGGATGGCGTTAGGAAGGTGACTAGCACTGGAGTAGTCACTGTTTCTCCCTACCCAGCTTGAGAGCTATTCAAATTATCTGATGCAATTTTAAAACAAAAGGATGACTTTTTCCACACCACTTATAAAACTACACAATATTTTGCCACGGCATACTGGCAAAGCCTAAGGTATAAATAGATTTAATCGTTAGTCAGATTAATGGAAGAAGGATCATTCACTGATTAGTAACCATAAATAGAAGCAAGTCAATACGGTCACCCTTATACTATGGTGCTCTGCACCCCTCAATGTGTCAGCAAAACCAGCCACGCAAGTGACAGCAAAACATCAACCCTGGGATGGGAACAAAAGGAAAATCCTGCTAAAAAGAATTGCTGGCATAGATAAAGAACGAACAAACTTAAGTGTCTGCAACATCAGCTATTCTGGTCTCCTAAAAGCTGTTTTCAAGGCGGAGGAGTGAGGGCTAACACCATCACCACGCCTGCGCCGTGCAGGGATGCTTGTCTACTTGTTTGTGAACAAGCCCTCCCTGGATGGGAACAGCCCCCAGTGCCAAACCCCAGGGAAAGTCCATTTCATGCCACCAAGTTCATTAGCTCACAGGTTAGCTCACGCAAAACTTTAACAAATACAGATTTTTAAGGCCTTAACGTGTTCACAAAAGTATTGTTTATGGTGATGGGCTATAAAACTGTGCAGTAACCTGCCAAGGGAAATTTCAGAAATATTCTCATCTGAGTCATCTCCATCGAGGTCATGAAATGGAGAAAGCCTTTGAAATGAATTACTGGTTTCTGGGATGGAAAAAACGACCAACACCCTGCCACACACACGCAGACCAGTAGCCAAATAAGATCTTTCCCATCACTTACTATTGTTTTTCTGTCCTTGTCACACAACTGCACTATTGACTCAAGCTTCTTGTATGGCCAAAAGAAAAGACTGCCACATACGACATGTCAAAACTCAGCATTTCCAATTTGCAGAGAATTTCAACATTTTCGACTTGCGTTCATCTTGATTTTGTTGCAATTCAAAGAAAAATAGGCTTTCAAGATTTCCTGTAGAGTAGAAATTCTGCAAAAAGAGCTTTCAGAAATACCAACGTCAGGAATAATATAAGAAATAGTAGTGGCTGGGATCAGCAGCTGTTGAAAGATGTGTTTCATCATCTTGTTGCTATGGTCGTGCAGTAATGATGCAACTCTGCACTATCTCATAACAAGACTTGCTACCAAAAAAATCACTTAATTTCCTATTCACATTCATGTGTCTACCTACAACTCACAAGGACAAAGCGAGATTTAGGAAGCTGTTCTAACATTGATCAAGAAACGGCGTATTTTTACACACAATTTAACATTACACAGGATCTGTGTCGCGCAGGACTCCTGATTAGAACGTATTTCAACTTTTCAAAGATATGGAGCAATCTCCTAATAGCCCCCCGTCCTAACAGATATCAATGGGTAAAACAAAAATGTCCAATTTCCAGTATTTAGATGGTTAACTGTGCACATGGAAATTAATTCAATTCTCTGTATCTGAGAAACTAAGAGAAATAAGTGCCTAGGTGTATATGAAAACATGAATTATCTGTCCAAGCACCATATATTCAAAAACTGGAGGAAAGATTTCTATAACATGTTTGTAGGAACTCACTCTCCCAAGAGATGGAAGGTAACAGAGCACAGAAAATCCTTTAATACTTTAATCTGTTCAACGCTTGAGCACATCCTTCTTGAATACACCTCCTTTCAAGACAATGGAAATAAAAATATCACACAGCAAGTAGTAGCACAGGACTGTTTACCTTGAAAAGGAACTTTGCAAAGCCATGAACTATTACCTTCTCTTCTCCTCAGATTTTTGGCACTTATCCAGTGACTCACAGATTATGTATGTAAACATGGATTATCTATTATACCAGAGTATATGCAAATACTGTCTCTCTTTCTCTAATTTGCCATTAAACACAGCATTTAAAGGTCACCATGGCCCTAGAAGAAAATGTCCAGGGATCTGCCCAGGCCTGCAGAATATCAGCAGCATCATGTAATTATATCAGAGTTAAACTCTGCCTTCTAGAATAAACACTTTTTAAACCTTTTTTTTTTTCATGTGTAAGCAGAGTTTCCTATGTTTCTTCACTTCTATAAACATTAATGGCAGCTATAAATACTCTCTCTTGGCAACTCATGATTCAGTAGCACTACTTAGAAGTGAACACTCATCCAAATACCATCTTGAATATTTGACAGGGTTTATGGCCAGGTAAGAAGCTGAAGACACTGTGCTTTCCCAGCACAATGAGAAAAGAGAAATTCGAGAGGCACAATGTGCTCTTCGATCAAAACACAGAAGGAAATCTCTGCCTGTACACTGTTTGTCTCTTCAAAACTGAAAGCAAATTCTCACAAAAATAGGAAGCGTGGTTTGGGGATGCGGTAATCCGTGGCAGCCTTGTCTAGACTGAGCTCCAAACCAAGAAGGCAGGGTGCAGAGCCGGGAGCAGGGACAGACCGCAAGGCAGGGACTGGGAAACATGGCCCAGGCGTGCAGGGATGGCATCACAAAGGCCACAGCTCACCCCAAGCTGAGACTTGCAAGGGATGTCAAGGGCACTGAGAAGAGTTTCTACACCTACATGAGCAGTAAAAGGATAAGGTGGATGAAGAACTGGTTGGATGGTCGCATCCAGGGTCTAAGGGTCAACATCTTGATGTCCAGATGGAGATCAGTGACGAGCGGTG
>NW_010513748.1:0-14885 GCF_000687285.1 Phaethon lepturus
CGGAGAGTGGCAGTCGGTGCCTGGCAGTTTTCTCCTCATCGAGGAGCGCTCGCCGGTGTTTACACGTTCAAGACACGGTGCTCGAGCTGCAACACCAACCTTTTTATTAAACGCGTCCTGTAAGGCTTTGCTGTACCCCTCCTTTTTGGCACTCTCCCACAATAAATCATTGCGGCTTTGGAAGCAGAATGGCAGATTCTCAGCTTGTCAAACACCTGTAAGAGTTCTGTCCCTGAAGCAACTGCAGCAAGGAGGCCTTTCTTTAAGATGAAGCAGGCATTTCGATGACAATTTTGCCAATATTCTTGTTTTCTTCCATAATCCTGTGTGCCTCTGCAATCTCGTGCAGAGGGTAAACGCTGTCAATAAGTGGTTGGAGATGAGGGGAGGTTCCTCCAGAAAAGTACGGCAGCACATTTTCTGTGAAGGCTCCCACCAGCTGCTCCTTATACTGAAGAAAAAATGAAAGCATTTAGAAGATTATTTCAAATCATGTCGTTCACAGGGGTATCTCTAAGCACAGTGTACAAAATGTGCACAGTTCTCAGGGAGGCTCTTTCTGACATGCTCACAGTGAGATGGACATATAAACATCTGACAGGTGTAAATGACAGGCGTAAGAAAACTTCTCGATTAACTGTATTTTAATTGAATTAGAATCTCCAAAACAAGTGGTATAAGCTCAGTGCAGAACCATTTAAACTCAAACTGATAAAATTCTTGAGACTATTACGTATTACACCATGGACAGAATCTATTCTAGGGCTCTACACTGCTGTCTTTTACTGTAGTATCTGAGAATTTTCCACATAAAGTGATTGTCTCTTGGTAATTTCTGGGCATCCAAATGGCCTCAGTTTCTACTTTGAAAAATGATCTAACTGAGGTCTTTCCCTTCCCCCCGCCCCGACTTGATTAAGTTGCCTGATCACTTGAGTTTTTGCTTTTTCTTAGGCCAAATCTTTATATTATAGTACTCGTGAAGCACATTAAGAAGTCCTGGGTATCATTCCTCTGATTCAATAGCTGTAAAGGGAGTAATTTGATAAAAATAGAAAAGGAAAATTGTAACTTAATTTTGCAATGTTTTCTAAAGTATGTAATAACAGTTCAAGGTGGTGCTTTTTTGGTAATAATACATTAGATTCTGCTTTAACACGGGTATCAAAAGAAAGCTCTCAAAACTATCATCGATTTTAAGATCAAACTGTATACAGTGTTGATAGCCATTACTTGCCTCCTTGTCTCGTGATCTTAATAGACTTGTATAGATGCTCCCTCTTTTGGAAAGCAGCCTTGCAAGCAAATCTCCATGTACTTCACCTCCACCCAGTAGTCCATAAATAATCCACCGGCCATCAGTACTCAGACAGTTGAGATTCTTCTCCCAGTATGAGCCACCCACACAGTCTAAAATAACATCTACTCCAGAACCTCAAGGAGAAGCAGAAAATATTTCAGCAATGTAGTTGAGCTGCATTAAAGGTAGGATAATTTCAGGAAAAACTAAAACCTTGTTCTTTGTAAGTACAGCATCAATCCTGCAATTCTTATTTAAAACTTTCTACTGAAATTAGGAATTGGCACAATGATTTCTAAGGAATTCTAGAATTGGGCACAAAAAAAAAAGAATCCTTCTAGATCTCTAGATGCAGACTGTCATAAACAACCCTGAATGCTTAGAAAAGCTAACTTTTTCTAACAGTAAGGGAACTAAGTTTTGTTCCCCTATTCAAACATTTACAAAGACAAGTGCAAGGATTTGGTCACAAGGTTTTGATTTCCTTGTGGATGCAACAAGAACACAGACACAATATTTATGCCCCAAATGAGCACAAAGCCAAAGAGTGTCCATGCAGAAAATGGAGTACAATCCAAGTACAGAAGGATAGATTCTTGGGCTGAACAGGATGTTAGGTTGTGCTAACAGGGCCATTGCTGTCTGCTCCCTCACCAACAAAAGTGACACTTGAAATTGAGTGTATGTGCGTATACTTTAGGAGGTACACATTCATCCTCAACTGTAACAGCGTCTTTCACACAGGTTCTTACCTTGGGTGAATGCCAAGGCCTTTTCACTAAAATCCTCATTCTTGTAGTTGAACCCTGCAGCTGCTCCGGCATTTGCTGTTGCTTTCAGTTTCTCTTGAGTTCCTGCTGTCACAATGGGAACAGCTTTTGCCAGTCTCACCAGCTGAATGGCTGCCATACCAACCCCACTAGCTCCAGCGTGGATCAGCACTGTCTCGCCCTTCTGTACTTTACCTGAAGGAGGACGTAAGGGAAATGACATCACCTTTGGATTAAAACATGATCAGGATGGAAAATACTGAAGAGGAAGCTGATAGAGGTGCCCTTCAGTGGGCTTTGTTTACATTTTCATATCCTTCATAAAAGAAACAAATCCAGAACTAACACAGCTCGCAGTGTACTGACACGACCCCATTCTACCAAATTCAGTGGAATGACTTTAGCTTGGCCCTCTCCAGTTCTGGGCATCTATGACCAAGCTGCTTAGGTGAGTGCAGTCAGCCTTTTTATACCAGGACCGTCCACTGCCAACAGAAAACACACTTGGAGGATGTTAATACTGAGAAATCATGCACTCAAAAATGGAGAAATGCCAGAAGCACTGGCTAACATTAAGGACCAGTTCTACCTATCATTTTACCATCTAACAGTTGCCTTAACGCATTCATGTGTGTTCCACTGATTGCTAGTGGAAGTGAGGCACCACATAGTCCTAATTGACCACAGACTCCCAGGAAGCAACAATGCTCAAAGCAAGTCTGCATTTCAGGTATGGAGGAAAGTTACGTGTTTCTAACTCCTGTTCTTTAGTGGACCTTTTAGATGCTAATGCTGAGGAGGGAAGAAGGGTATTTATCAACTGAGGAAAACCCTGGGAAGTGTTATTGTTAGTGCCTCTGTACCACATTTTCAAAATCAAGAGTGAACTTACACCTGTTTTAAATCAGCTCAGAGGGGATTTTACCTACAATTAATGTCTGTGTGAAACAAGGCACGAGAAGATGCTACCTACTGTGGATCCACAGGCAATTAGTGAGAAAGTTGATGATGTGATCATGTTTGCAGGGTAGTCAAATCTTTAGAAGTAGGATGTTTTTTCAGTTTTTTGAGGAACATGTACGTTATTTCAGGGTTTAGGCTAATGGAAATTGCCATTCAAGCTGAGAAATACAGACGAAAAGAAAAACTGACCATCTTTCCATATCCTTCCTTGTAAATACGCAACCAGCAGAATAAGTTGTGACTGGGGAGATGTGGTCAAGATTTCAGGATTTGGGTCTGGCATACTGGATTCTGACCCATGCGAACGGAGCGACAGAGAAAAGGCTCTTTGGAGGCAAACAGCATTCAGATAGAGGCAACAAAGAGAGGACTTTGTAACAGAAAGTTACAAAGATGAGCTGTTTTGGTGGGATAGATTTGCAAATACACTTCTCACCTACAAAATGCAGCAGCTGAAAGGCTGTTAACCAGGCTTCGGGAATGGCTGCAGCCTCAATAAAAGTCATATTATTGGGAATTGGCATCAGGTAGCCTTCAGGTACTGTAACGTATTCTGCCTGGCCACCTCCGGAGAGCAGAGCCATCACTGCATCGCCAATCTTCCACCGGCCTTTGCAGCCAGGTCCGAGCCCAGTCACGCTCCCAGCTGCTTCTAAGCCTAAAATATCACTTGCTCCTTTGGGGGGAGGGTACTTCCCTCTCCTCTAAAACAAAAGAAAAGAGAGGGCAGGAAGGGAAAAGCCACACATCAATCAGTGTAATAACCTGCAATATTTTGTTCACATGCCTCCAACCTTAATTCCTATTTATTTAATCCTGATTTTGCGCTGTGCAAATGTTCCAGTAATTTGAGGATCTTCTATCCTCTGGTAACGCTTCTAGTTCCCTAAGTATGTTTTATTCTTAAAAGTCTCTCTGCAAATTCAATTTGTTGGGAGTCCCCTTTGCCCAGGCCAATCCATGCTGGGGGGGTATTATGGTCTTCAGTTGCAGAGCATGGCTTTCAGGTCAAATTAAAGCAGCTCAGACTTAACAATTTGAATTTTCCCCCTCTGGAACTGAGCCAATGGAACATTTCATGTTCATCTCAAATGCCCAGAGAATGGTCTAAGCATTTAGAAAGAGCTTTGGTTTTACATCTTTTCTTGAAAGGCAGCTGCCTTTCCATGCCACCCCAGCATTGCAGTGATCCAGATAAAAACATTTATCTGCTGAATCAACAGACATCACTTCTTTCAGCCCTATGAACTCTCCCTTCCAAATGCTCACTAGGCCCATTCTCTTTTAACTCTTCAGATTCGTCCAGACTTCAGTTAGGTTTTTTAAAAATTGGTGTCCTTTTCAGGTGCGTAATCTACTTAACATACACGGATTAAACATACACTTTACCTGGAGTAAATCAGCCCTATTCAGAGCGCTGGCAGAGACCTTCACAAGAACCTCTCCTTCTCCTGGATGTGGTTTCATCACTTCTTTCACATAGAGATTTTCTGGGCCTCCTGGACAATCAAAATAGGCTGCCAACATTTTCTCTGAAAAAAAAAAACCCGACACAAATGCAGGCATGCTCACGTGCAGCTGGAAGATCTCAGTAATTAGTAACCACAGCTCCACAAACTCCACTCTGCAGACAGGCAATGCAAACTGTGACGCAGTTTGAAGGTAGAAGAGAGGAGTGCTGCCAGAGAAAGCTGAAGAGTTATGATGCAATGAAATACATTAACATTGGGACAAAACATATCGTTGCAAAAGCCATTTGACAAACTATGAAGATCACCTTGCATCAAGTCATAGGCTTTAACCCTGCGCAGAGCTGTGTGTGGATCCAGCAGCGCTGACCACCCACCCACCTTAAGTGTAAAATGTAACACACAAATGAAAATAACATCCTTTGCTCTCCACTTCCTGCATGATTAGGGCTCCGGCGTTCAACTGACTAAAGGACACAGGTCCTTAAAATAGTAGACACAAATGGGAATTTAAAACCCTCAGCAGAAAGAGCCTTTATTTGACACATCTAAAATCACGTAAGTGCCGCTTTACAATTCAGCCCACAGATGACAACCTGAAGATACACAAAGGCACAGTGGTGGTTTAGCACAAATGAAAGATAACAAATGGTTCTAAAAATTCCTGTTTCCCTTGGCTCAGCAGGTGATTCCTGTGTGCCTGATTTGCTCTGGTAGAGGGTCCCACTGCTGCAGGAGGCTTTCAAGTAACTCCTCAGGCACTGTTCCTGGGTTCCTTGCTTTTGGCACCCACAGTTGTTGAGATGGGCTGAGATGTCAAGCCTCCTCCTACCTGGCAAAATAAAATCTGGAGCAGTCTTCCCTCTGCCCCCTGAGTGCTGGGTGGAAGAAGAGGAGAAGAAGAGAGAATCACAACAGGAATAACTGTATTACTTCCTGAGAGCTGGTACTACACGGAATACAGTATAGGGCTGCCACCCAAAGATGTGCACAGAGCGGGCTGCAAGCCAGAGCCTCTTCAAGTAAATAACGTTGTGTGATAGACCTCCATGCCCTCTCTAAAGATCACTTGCATTATGATATCTGCACAGGAAAAGATAAGTGCATGCTTAATTATTTGTGGTGAGACTGCAAATGCAGAATGATAAACACCTTGAAACCTCAGCAATGTAAATCCCCACGGGGTGGTGCTCTATGGCTATTTTATGGTGAATAAACACTTCCAATTCTTTGTATAAAATGTAACATAAAGGCTTTTCTTTCAGAGGCTGGCTGTCTATTGTTTTTCTCAGCTGAACCATGTAATCCAGTCCCACAAAATGTTTCTGTATTAGCACAAAAATTTAATGGGAAGCCCACCAGATACCACCCCACAACAGATGCTTCTCTCTCTTAATCTGTCCAAATTTAGTCAATTAAAAATAAGATGCCAAAGAAGCTTTTCCCCCTCTTCCAACACAGTCCACTAACCTGCATTTTTATAAATGCTTGTCTTTGTTGCTAGAGATTTTTGCTATACTTTTTGCCCCCCCAAAAAAGTATAGTGAGGATCTGAACGCCTACATTGCTTTCAAATGCACAGAAAAATGCAGGAATCGAAAACTAAGTTTCCAGCCAAGTGCAACAACTTCAAACTGTGAGATCTGCTAGCAGTGGCCCAAACCAACAATTTAAAGAAGTTACCTGGTTCCCGAGTGCAAGTTGTGACTTACCTTTTTCCCGTAAAGAAGGGACGATGTTCTCTGCACCAGGAAGGAACCCAACCTGGCCTCTGGAACAGCTCTGATCCCAGTGCCGCCTCTCCCAGCTCTGCCCTTGCAATCGGCTACTCCCCAGCAAGTCAGGGGTGGAACGGGACAAAGTTGTGTTTTACTTTGGAGGAACAGACATGAGCAGAGTGAGAAATATTAGTACATCTCACCATTATTTCTACCCATGGACCTGGTTTATTCCACAGATGGAGACAGAAACCTACTTTCCCCTTCGGCATTGAGGTGGGGATCTGCCGCTCCCCCCAGCACACAAGGAGGTTTGGTCTAATGCCTTTACTGTGCCGATCCGCTGGATGTGCGCGTATTTGTGTGTTCTTGGGCAGAGCACTGAACTGATGATTTGATTTCTGAACTCTGAGTAGCGTAGGCCGGATTTACTTAAATTGCATTAAGGGCATGTGAGCTGTGACAGTCCTTATGCTATATATCCACCTGAGGAGGCTTTATTGTGCTCTTGTTCACATAAGGCAGCAGCGATCAAAATTTACTGGTTCATGTCCATCAGCCTGGTGCATTTCTACACGATGTTTTAGCTGCCTGATTGCACCTCTTTGCTGAGCTTTGCTGTTTCCCCCAGAAAGAGAAGGATCACATCATGCCTTTCTCAGTGGCCTAGTCACCTGCTCTTGAGTTGTGAGGGAATAAAACTGACACTTCAGGGTATTTAAAAATTATAGATCATATGTCTGCCCATGTGTGCAAATTCTTCTGTGGACTTTTTTCCTATGGATTTTGAGATTTTTGGATTCAGGCTTTTTAACTCTTCTTTGACACTAAACTAATTTAGAATCAAATATAGCTAAAAAATCTTTTGTTCTCATGTGACTCCAAGAGATAGTAATTTATTTGTTTCTTCAGATGAAAAGATCACAGAGCCTGGTCTTCTGGAGACTGTTCTTCACCTAATGATGAGGTAGAGCCTCAGCTGTCCCCTGTACAGTAATGGGTTCACTCAAATGTGGATTCTTTGATGTCTTATAGTATACACAGTAGTATTCAAGCCTGGTAGTGATGTTGTCCCTCCGTCCAGAACTTTGCAATCCACTACAGTCTAAAATATCTTTCTGCAGCAGTCAATGACAATGCAAATCGACATGTTAAAAATGTGTTTTATTTGTAATATTCAGAGATGTACAGGACAACCTGAAAATTTATTAATGTAACAATTTCCTTCGTCCCTTGGGTATGTGATGTTATGCACAGCTGAAATGCTATGAGAGAAGTTACTTTGCTTAGGGAGAATAATGATTTTCTTATCTGCAAACAGGCTAAAAGACAACATAAAAAAGATTAAGCAAAGCATCTTAAACCAAATCTTGAAGACATTACTTTCAATTCAGTTAAGAAACTTAGATGATAGATGGTGATCCTCTTATGAGCAGTGAGCCCTCAATTGTTCTTGAAAAAACAGAAGGAAATTCAGCAGTTGGAATGTTGTAAAGCAGTAGTTTCTTGCTTAAACTGGATAATGTTTCAAACTTCTATGCTTTATTTCCTCGTGAGCAGTCCTTCTGAAATTGATGGAATTTCAAGTTTTCTGCTCATTCAGCTACCTTTCTCTCTAAAGTAGTCTGCTATAATAATTAAATAAAGGAAATAAATTAAAACCCAAATAAATCAACAATGATAAAAATCATATACAGAATTGCTGTAATGGAGATGCTTTTTTTCAAGTTCAAATCCACCTCAGACTATCCTGTACTCAAAAGAAGACAGATGTATTTTTAGCTGAAAATTAAAAATACCAGTACCTATATTCACGAGGTATTTCTGTTTTAAAGAATAAATAAGCACTTCAAATAATTTTCAGAAATCTCTCGTGACATGCAAAGAAAAGCTACTTTTTTTTCTTTTTGCAAAGAAATCATCCAGAACAACAAGAATAAACCCCAGAAAATAAACATTGTCAAAACTGCTGCAAATCTGGCCCTGGAAACCCTTTGACCTTAGACTTTACTCAGGAACAGCGGCCAATTATGGACAATGTGACTATTTGCAAGACCAAATAACTTGTGTGCAAATTGTTATAGGATTTTGCAAGTGTTGGCATTTTTTACATTCTCCCAACTTTACACTTTCTGCTTTCCTCCCGTGGCAGCAGAGAAGCTAGTATCAACTGTGATATGGGTCCTGAATTTATTACTGAGCCGGCTGGACAGACTCAGGGCTAAATAACACAATAGCTCCTTTTGGATCTGTTCTAGCTCCATTTGTAGTACTGCAGAAAAATACTAGGGTAGAACTAGTCTGAAGTTAGCTTAAAATATAAGGCCCAATTCTTAGATTTAGTAAGTCTCATTAATTGCTGCCCTAGATGGAAACAATCCCTTGAAAACACTCCTTACCTGGCAGGACCATTCTGGTTTCATAATATTTCTTATCTGTTTTGAGCCCATGATTAAAAACTCCTATTGATGCTCTCAGTATATTTAACTCAGTAGACGTCCTTGAGGTTACTGCTTGAAGCCATTTGTCCTTACCTTATGCCAAATGTTACCAGGATGGGAAATCTCTCTGTTCCTCAGTTCAGAGCCCAGCACATAAATGTCCCCCAAAATTTGTATACTTTGAAGTTAATGTGCTCGCCATACGTGTCAGTGACAAAGTCCTATAATATCTAATCTCTAATAGATCCATCATAGATGCTAAATATGACAGGGATGAGGCAGAATCATGTGTGGAGTGCAAGAAAATTGAGGCTCTCTATGCAGTGCAGTGCTGGTAGAATGGTTTTGTGGTCAACCTGCTATAAGACACTGACAAAAACAGCGGTCAAGAACAATAGGAAGCAGAACATAACATAAAGCAGTCTGAGGTTGCTCTGATAGCTGAGGCTGAAATGAATGTAGCAAAGATCCAAAAAACATGTGCAGTCCACTTCCTTCTTCTCCTGGCCTGTCTGCAGTCAGATGTGTTTTGGTTAAACAAAATGCAGGGGCTGGGAAGTGTGAAGAAGTGGAGGCCAGTCTCTGCCAGCCTGGCACTAAGCATAGACCCGCCAGCCAAGAATCAGGCTCTGAGGGTCCAGCAGGCAAGTTTGTTTTAAAATCTGTGTTATAAGCTCTGAAATCTTGTTCTTGATCGTAGCTTTTTGACTTGTAAAAGCCTTTTGAAAAAGGTCTCATGAAAAATTGGTTACTGAGCATATTATAGCTCATTCCAGAGCAGCATTCTAAACAGCTTATGCCCCAAACCACAAATTAATCCCACTTACCTTTAGGCACCTAAATGAGGAAAAAAAGCTAGGAGCACAGTGGGCCTACAACTTCATTCCTATTCAGTGAGAGGAGATGGGTATATCCATAGGTGAAGTTGGATCTTACTGCCCTACAAAATAGTCCTTAGAAATACCCTTGAAATTCCTTAGGAATTCCTTAGAATTGCCCCTATGGTGAAAATCAAGGCTATTCTGGGAATTTGCTTTTGTGCATTTTATCCATTTGGATGATGCAATAAAATGATTGTATCCTCAATATGGAGTCAGCCATATATTACATCAATAAGATGTGTAACTCTGTTGTTTCAATCTCCCCGACCAAGGACAATGAAGAGTAGTTAATCCTTGCCAGCACCTCACACAAAGGGAAAACTATATTTGAGATGTAATTGAGATTCTGTGGCTGGTCTGCAAAGGTTTTGCAATATTCTCAAATGGGGAACGAAGAGATGTTAACACTCTTTAAAACACTAAGCCCAAGAGAGAGGAACTTAAGAGGACTCACACAAAGGAAATGGGCAGAAGAGGGAAGGAAATGGGAGCACTTGTTAGAGAAGAGGTGCTTTGTTACTGTGAGACAAGGAAACTAGCTTCATGATGTCTCAAGATGCACATGTAGGAAAAGAGATTCCAGCTTTCTTCTAGAGACTAGGCTTTCTAGAGAAAGTTTGAAATCCTTAGAGAGCTCATGTGTCTTTGAAGAAGTGGACTGTGAAGGAGAGTATCAAAACTGATGCTCTAAAAAGTGTGCTTAAGACCTCAGCATTAGGCATATGAGGTCAAGAAAATGTGACTGCCAGATCCCATTTTGTTGAAGGGTAACTAACAGAAAACTTATGCTAGAATGGCCAAAGAAAGAGAGTTTGGCAACCTATTCATACCCATGGAGGCTTTGGAGCACAGTGGGATGTGATATCTGGAGAGGGTTTAGCTGTGGAGCCATAACCACATCTGTGTTCAGTTTCCCAGATTTTCAGGATTTGGTAGTTCATCAGTTTAATTTTTGAAGCTGTTTGCAAGGGCAAGCTAATCAGTGAAATGCTGGCATGCAGACACACAGATACAGCCATTTCTCTTACCTAGTTTCTCCACAGCTTCCACGCACACACTGGGATACATTCCCACTCTGTAAGTAGCAACCAGAATGAAAGTCTTTGTCTTCACAACTATCAGGCCTCCATCTGGCTAGATAATACGGAAAATTGGTGTTAGGTTAGCAGGTTCTAAAAATACACATATGTATACATGATGCCTTACAACTTGGGCTAAGTTTTCTTGGAGAAAAAAAGGCAAATATTGTCTCAAAGTCTAAGCCAGGACACAGAAAAACAGTGACAATGCATGTTTTAAAGACTGATGACTATTAAAGCAAGTCAGTCAAATGCTTTGTTATGTTGCCTGTTCTCACTTCTATAGATTAATGTATTATTGCACAACATTTTGAAGAAGTTTTATCCTAGTGCTCAATTCCATATGCAAAAGCATTAATAAATGCAAATAAAATAACTAGTATATACATAAAAGCATGTCCAGTGTTTTATGAACCCTGCCTCCAAAACTCAGCCTCTCTCATTTGTACTAAGGAATGGAAAAAGACATTGCAAAGTACTGCATTTTTATGAAATGGGATCCAAATTTAAGAGCTGCTGAGCCTCTTCTGCAAATTGCTTATCTCATTTCAGGATGGATTTACTGGAGAGAGGAAGAATTAAGAAGACTCCAGTAACAACCAGTTGGATGTGTTCACTTCTGATTGCATGGCTCAGCAGTAGTAACAAGATTCTGCCACCGCGAGCATGGATGCATCTAGCTGTGTCCTTGGTTTCTGTTTCTGAATTTCATAGGGGAATTACTGAGGCTGGAGTCCCACAAGATGAGCAGGCTGTCAAACAAGGTCCTGCTCACTGGTGTCTCTTCACTCCCCTAACTCAGTTACCTGCTCCCACTAGCTTATTCTGGCCTGTGGGCTTTCCAGGCCCTCCTATTACGTGATTAATTCATTAATGTGGCAAGAAACCACACACAAAAAAAAGAATTGATAGTTTTTTGTCACATTAGGGAACTAATTCAAAGGAGAACGTGACAAGCACTGCAGCTGGTGTTAGGGAAATAAATGGTGTTACCGTTAAATTTGTGTTATACAGCTGACACTTTTTTGTATTCTGCACCGATTTCATTCCACACCTGCTGGGCAGGTGATATGGAGAGAAAGGAAGAAAGAAACATGTGAAGCCTTTCTGCTTGTGTTACGGCATTCATGTAACCAGGCAGCAAGGTAAGGAAGTAGGAAGTCTCCAGATTTCTCAGGACGGCCACAGCTCTTGTCAACGTACATTTTGAAGATAGATAGAATGCTCATCCGCACGGACACATTTATAGTATTTCTCCTTGAAGTAGAGTCCTCCCCTTCTAACTTGCAATAAGTTCTTGCAGAAAGTGTAGATAAAGTTTAAAGCATTCTCTGGTGGCACCTGTGTTAGTACAACACAGTGTTATGGACGAATAATGCACCCCTCCGCAATGATGAACTGCTTTCCACCCTCCCACAGTCTTTGATGGTTCACTTAAAATTATGATGTAAAAACAAAAATAAAACAAAAAAAATCTGTCTGGCTTTGAAACTAGGCTTAGTTTCTCTATAGTCCACTACATTTTCAAAGTCTTATTTGAAACAATCTGTTTAGTCTGTGATTACTATCTGTGTAATCCCATTACTCAGTGACACTTCTCTAGGTAGTCAATATGCCCGATGGCGACCGGATCCTGCTGTTGAAAGGCGTTATTGGGTAGGACACAGCCTTCCCCGGACTTGGGTAGAGCTCACCCAAGGATGCCAATTTCAAATATTCTTAATTTTCAATGGGGAAGTATAACCTTTAGCAATTCCAGGAGACCAGATCATCACATCTCAATACAGCAGTGCACACAAGGCACAAATCTATTCATGTCAATGAACTCTTGGGCTAAGTGTATATGTAAGTGGGTCACCGGTTTGGCAGATTTATATTCAGCTGGTTGGATGAGATGATCCAATGATTCCTTCTGGCCTGAAATTCTTTCAAGTCAGTGGAGCTCGTGACAATTTACACTGGCTGAGGCCTTTGCTCTAGACCTCAGCATGTAATCCACCTTGCAAAAGAGACAGCAGGCTGGCATGTCTAAAAGCTGTGTTATATATTAAAGATCATATACTTATTAAAGATGATGTCACTGTTACCTGGCTGACCGCCAGGTATGGGGCTAGCTTAAGAAGAGCTTCATCTTCTGAACACATTCTTCTGAGCGTCCCAAGGGTAGCAATATGTACCCCTGGAAAAACTGCCTGGAAATGTTTGAGAGCTGGTATCATGGGGATTAGGAAAGGAAGTGGTACCTTCCAACAACATAAGGATGTGGGGAGCATTTCTGAACTCCCTAGACTGTGTCAGGGAGTGCACATTAGCTTTGCCATGTGATATGGTATGAACAGAAGTGCCATTATTGTGCTCTGTTTATCAGCTGATGGACAATGAAAACACATAAGCTACATCTATACGAGAAAATTTAAGGTGCCAGGGAACAGTTCTGGGTACTGTCAGAACAGTCCAGGAACAGTTTTGGCCTGGGCCAGCAAGCACTTTCCCAAACAATTCCTAGGCACTGCCTGCAAAATGCAAATATCCGAGGACTACTCCCCAGAGGCAACCTGGTACAGCCACTCTGTGTTGGGGGTATATTATGGGCACGGGTCATTCCACACCAGCAGGTCTTGATGCCAGAGAATGGACCTACATACATCTGCTTTACTGGTGGAATCATTGAGGGCAAAATTGTTAAAAAGGACTCCTTGAAAATGCCAGTTAAATGGCATCTTTCTTCCAAAAATCAAAGATGTGAAATCAGCAATCAACTTCACAAGTTAGCCTCTCAACATGGCCGCTAGGCTGTACCCATGTAACTCGGGCTCCGAGATTGGAAGAAGCCAGTGTATTTAGTAGAGCACAGCACTCCTTGCCATTATTGCTACTTTGTGCTCTAGATTCCTGGAGTTTCTACCTCTGCTGTCACTTCCTAGGACACTCTTTGATCTCTTACATTAAAGCCGAAGGTTGATGCACAAACTTTTCTTTCCTTTATGTTGATGATAGCTGCGTTTTCCACATGCTTTGTTCTGATAAGACTGTCATTCAGCAAAGCCTGCAGTTGGTTCATTTTTCTTCTGTTCTGTAAAAAGAAATATATGTTCATTCCCCTTCCCTTTTATACTGGAAACCAGATCTTCCTCCATGTGGAATTCAGGAACTTCAGCAGAAGTAACGCTAGGCTCAGATAAGCAAAATCACAAAATAAAAATCCTAAATACAGAGTAGCAGAATAGACCAGCAGGAAAATGATCACTTTTATCAGAAAGGCTATAAAAGTCCAGTAACATTTTTATAGGGTAAGTATTTCTGGGTTCTGCTTTTCCATGGCATTTAATTTTCCTCTCACTGAGGAAACAGTCCACAGTGAAAACACTAATGCGATAAAACTTGCTACAACCAGCAGATCAGAGCACGAGTAGGGGGGTTGGGTGTGGTTTCTGGGCCAGGCTTGACCCAACACAAAAATTTTCTTTTTAAATGGTCAGCACTAACATGGTTATTGTTAGACCTCTGGGTCAGTGCAACGCTACTGGGGTACTGCTTGGGAATGAACCTTACATTTCTCTCAGGTGATATCTCTGGCTGCGTAAGTAGCAGCAAGAGAAGTGAGATGCTGATTAAATCTTAAAAGAATTGCCAGTAGGCATCTTGTTTACTTCAATCCTGGCCAGCTACTAGGTGCTGGCAAAAACTGCAGACCTGCAGTTCTGTTCATGCCACTGTGCTCAAATTAATTAGTAGAAAAACAGTATTTTCTTATCACTAGAGTACAGCCATATCATACATCAGATTTAAGTTTCAATTTTAGTTTTGTCAAGTATTACATGATAATGTATGAAATCTTGTAAAAGAATTTAGTAAACTAACTCTGGATAAATCTTGTGGCTTTATGGCTACATAACCTTGAAGGGTTTATTTTACATGAGGATATTGGAAAGGATTAATATTGCAATTAAATAAAGCTATCAGGCTTATCAGGCAGCATAGGGAATGGCCTGTCATGAAGACGCCAGGCTAGTGCATTTATTATTAAGTCCTGAGCAATGAGGATGTATTTGAATTATACGCCAATGAGGAATGAGCAGGCATTCCGGTTAGGGGTTCATGTCCAGATACCAAACAGCACAAGAAGCCTGGCAGAAGGCCGCAGGGCCGCTCTCCGCTCTCCGCCCTCCGCCCCCTGCCAGGCGGTTCCCGGGCCGCACATCATGGCCGTGGCCATGGGCCGAGGCAGCCCCGTTGCCCGTACGAGCAACCCTCGGCCCGCTCC
>NW_010513749.1:0-13428 GCF_000687285.1 Phaethon lepturus
AGGGGAGCTTTATTTCAAAGGGAGGCGGCGGCCAGGGGGCCGATCGGGAATTAAAACTTCGGGAGAGGGTTCAGGGTGGAGAGGGACCTAGTGACCCTCCGTGTTTTCAGACCTCTCCGTCTCTCAGCGGAGAAGAATTTCCATAAGGTTTGTTGTTGGTCTTGCATTGCTCTGTTATCTTTAAACTACTGTCCTAGAGGTATTTAAAATATTTGAAACAATATTTATGAATGAAGTAATGTCTCTTCAAGTGCTGGGCTTTATTAAAAGGAAAATAAACCGTCCATGCTGACTTTAAGCAGGAACCTGCATATGAAGCTTACCCTTAAAAAAACACTTTTTTTTTTCCCAAAAGAAAATAGTGCAGGGTTATTTTCTGCATCATTAGGCATGCAAATAGGTGTAGTGAGAACGTGCAGTTCAAACAGATCGTTGCAGCAGTAAATCTGATCTAGAAGTGCTGTATTACTGTGTTTCTTATCATTCACTTGATGCACTTTGTTCATGGCGATTTCTTCCCTTAGTTGAGAGAGAATAAACCCGGCACCTTTGATGTGCCCAAGGGAAACCTGCATCTTTCTGAAGAGCAAACGTGGAGAAAAATGAATGGGTTCTTGCTTGCGTTGGTACTGGGCCATCTCCTTTTAAACCATATGCTGTGTATTTTTGTAAAGTCTGTGCCAGGTTCAATCACCTTCATTCAGTGCTGCAGGATCCTTCTAGAGTTTTAACTCACTGCTTTTTGTATAGCGCTGTATTAATGAGCAGGAGTACACTAGGAACGTATTTTACAGACATAGCTTTCAATTTTCATGTGATTAGGGAGCAAATGGTTTCCCGTTACACTGAAAATGGGAATATTTCTCTCTTGTGCAATACTTTACCATAGAGGCTAACTACTAATTACCAGATACGTTGGCATGGGTTTAATGTTTTTGGAGAGCAGTGCTTCATCACTATTGCTTATCACTGCAATTAAAGAAGCTTTCACAACAGGGAGAGGGTATGCAATACATATTTCCCCACTGAAGACTGTTTTGGACCAGACAAGTGCACTACTGCTAAGATCTTTTTCCCAGTGAACTCAGTGGAAGGCTTGGCTGCTGTTGCAGAAGGGCTGGATCTGAGCTCTAGCATTTTAAAATAGTGCATGTTTCTTCTGCATTTGAGTCAGTATTCTGTAGCTACCAGAATACATTGTTTTCAAATACCCCAGTGTAACAAGCGCATGCTTCATTTTTAAATACCATTTACAGGGAGAGCAAAAGTTCACATGGCTCCATTGCAAGAGAATCAAGCAGACAAGTGGAGCAACGGCAGGAGTGGAATAAATTAGTAGATATAGTAAAGGAGAGAAATTTATTTCAGAAAATAATTATTTACCTCGTGGCAAATATTAACCAGAGGATGCATGACCAAAAATTAAAGAGGTCAGCCACAAGTTTACCATTTCATTTTGCTGTTCTCGTGCAATTTGTCAGTTTAGAAACCATTAGAGAAACAAGACACATAAATATTTTACTATTTCAACATGAAACAGTGATGCCTTAAGACATGAACTAAAACACTATTAAAAAATAAAAACAATATATTCAGCCTTTCACCCTGTTCTTTCTTGCTTGTGTGCTGCTTTTCTGAGCTACACAAGCAGGACTGGATCTTCATAGAGAGTAACCTGTCTTTACTGCCCACATTTATGTTTTCTGGGCACAGTCCTGCAGTCTTTACTGTCATGAGTAATTCTTACTAAGGGTTTATCAGAGTGACTAATCAAACATTGAAATTACCATGTTTTCTTCAGTAAACAGGATCAGGCCTGTTTACAATATTGAGTATTAGCTTGGATTAGCAAATCAAGTGTTTTCTAGTTGTCCCTGGTGAGATGATATTTCTGAAATGTATTTCCTTAGGGCCGCAATTGCATTTAGGGAAGGGCTTGTACAGTAGATTTATTTCTGTTTCATAGCATATACTGTTTCAAACTGAGGATCATAGTAAAAACACTCCAGTGATCACTTTCTCCCTCATTTTAGTGCATGGTATTGCCAGTCCTTCTGCATGTGAGTAGCCCTGTTTAAACTCAGTGGGTGGACTCGAGAATTAAGAATGATCTTGTAGGAGAAGAGTTTGCAGGATCAAGCATGCATGCAGAAAATGCCTGATATTCCCAAGTAACAAGGCAGAATCTGTGCAAAATGAAGGAAGAGCAGTCATTTTCTCTCCTGCAATGCAAAGCATATATTTTTAATTGGAAAAGTAAGTTTTGTAAGTCAGAGTGGGCAGGTTTTTCTTCTATTCTGGCAGATTTGGTCTCTATATTGTAGCACAAAGATGACTGATAACCCCCTTCATAAAATTAGAAACCACACCCCCAGACCATCTGGCGTATTACTTAAAGAAAAACACTACCCAACATGGAGCTTATCATTGTATTCAAAAAAGAAAATCCAGGCCAGTTTGTCAGAGCCCAGTGCTGCATGACCGATTCAAAGAGAAATCCCTGCAAAGGCAGCATGAAAATTCTCTGTTTATAGCAGAAAACAGGGTCTTACATTAATTTTCTGTGATTGGGATCCATAGTCGGCAATGGAGTTTCGTTGGTGTGACGGAGAGCAAAGTCTGACTCATTTAAAACAGAAAGCATGCACGATCCCAGGAAGTAGGCAGCTGTAGCGTGCAGAGTACAGTTTTACTACTAACAGACTAAATCACCGAAACGGGGGCATTTCCTATATTCCGCCTGTGACGTTCTCTTTGGCTTAGCAGCGTGGTTTTTCTCCTCGCGCTTCACCTCTCCCATCTGTCCTGTGGGAGGTAGAGTTCATTTCATCACCTATTATGTTTGCCTCCCGCTGGGAACAGATTTTTTCCCCCAGTCATCTCCCTGCCTGGGGAAAGGCAGGGCTCAGTGTGCTTCTTTGCATGGTTTAAGGGCATCAACCACAGGGTCACCTTAGGCCATGTGAATTTAACGGCCTGTGATTAAGAACTAGTAGAGCAGCTTTTGTTAAGTGGAGAAACGTTCTAAATTAACAGTAGACTTTCATGTAAAAGTGTTAAGGTTGCCGCAGAGCTCAATCTATCGGAAAATCTTCTGTTGACTCTGTGGCTTTTGGTGTGGTGCTCAAATTAAGGGTGTTACAATGCGTTAGCTTTCCTTGCACCTCTTAAACGTTGGATGAGGCTGGCATCTGCCATGTGTGTCCTGTGTTTTCCTTAGACTGATAGAGGCAATACTCCTCCTCCTTTACAGCTGGTTGATCACATCTAGGTAAGGGGGAAAAAAACCTAAACAAAACAGGATCTTGCAGGCTGCTACTTATATTTCCTTTAATAGATCAAAGTTGAAAACTTAATGACATCTATCTCTGCAGTTGGATGTCAGAAGGGCATATTCTGCATCAGCCAGAAAGAAGATCAAACAAACAGATTGATGTTGCCTTGGGCTTTCTGGCTCTGGGACCGATCTGTAAGACAGACCATTTCAGTTTTTTGTACCTTATATTGAATTCCTGAAAAAAGAGATAATGAGAATTTCCTCGGCTGCTGCTGTTGGTACTCGAAGTCTTGGACCTATATGTTTTGGATGCACATCACAGTGGTATCTAGAAGGGTTTGTGTTAAGACTGCGTACATTGGAGATTGTACCTCACATAAAATTGTTTGGCAAGGAGATAGCAACGAGAAAGTATGAATTGATAAATATAATAGTAGTCTTAGGATGCTTTCCACATGCTTATTTAGGGAGAAGAGTAATCACATATTGGCAGAATGTCACAGGAACTCTGTGATTTATACTCCATGACCCAGTGGAAAAATGCCAATCTGACAAAAAAGAACAATTTCAGCTACACTAATGGATTGTCCAAGGCTAATTGCAAGAGTTTTTCTACCCATCATTGATATGTTGTCAGTACATAGAAGATTACAGAGAAATTTCTTGATCGGCTGCCATGAAAACATTTTTTTATTATTAAAATGTTAAAAGAGAGCTGCATTAATCTGGCTCTGTGCAGCATCCTCCATCTTCGCTTAGTGACAAGCAATGTTCAATTTCTAAACTAAGAACCACCCATTTCTAAGCTTTCTGCTCTAAGCCTCATTTTGTGAGGCGCTAAGCACCCATAAACTCCCATTTCCTTTGCTAAGAGCTGAAACACCTTATCCTGCAACTTCATGCTCCTGAGTCAGTACACTGGGGGGGAAAGACTGATGCAAATTCTGACATGATTCGTTTGGGAATCCTTTTTGCCGGGTTGTAAATTAGGTATCAGGCTTCTTTAAAGTCCAGCTAGAGAGTGCTATTTGTAATTACCGTAGCATCGTTGTTTGAGTGACATAAAAGAAAGTCTTCTGGCCACACATCCAGCGTCAAGTGTGGGTTTCAAAGCTGACTTTCTGATTTTTTCAGTCCTGCTCGGGCAGGACACCTGTTGACTTAAAAGATCGCTTGAAGTGCAGTGATTTTCTCACTGACTTCACTGGGAAATGGAATTCCTTCCAAATGCCTGTGGGGATCAGGGGGACACCAAGTGCCTTTAGCATTATAGTGTCTTCTGGCACCAGCCATGTGCTCCATAATTCTGTTTATTAAAAAAACCCCACATTGATGCTGTGTCGATAGAAATAATACAATTTGTGTTGCATAATGCATTGAGGATTGGAACTTGCTTTGCAGTCTGCTGTGCTAGCTGTGCAGATCTCTTTTTTTAACCCCCACAGCGAGACTTGAACTTATGAAATGATATACATGCCTAAGATATGTAGCGAGACAGTGAGATACAGTATGAGCCAGAGGCCTTCTTCACCTTAGAAATCATCTTTATAAGCAACACATGCTCCTCGACATGTCATTTTGCTTTATAAACATGATGATAGAATATGGCTAATTGCAGCCGAGTTGAGCAGTTATATATAAGCACATGGCTTAACATATTGGTTAGCTGATCATACTATTCCTTTAGTCTTACCAGTTTCTTCAAGCAAGACAGCAGGAAATCAGTCATGTTAGAAGGGAGCTACGCCAGCGTGTTGAATGTGGGATTGGGACCTGTGGCTCAGGCCTGCCGTACAGCTGGCATCATCGATGGTTTCTCTTTTCAGCAAGATGTCTGTGCCCACCAAGCAATTCGAATTAGAGGCATTAATTTTGTGTTTAATCTTTTTTTGAACACCGTTTGAACGCGGACGGAGATGCTTCTTGCTCTGAGCCTAGCTTGGATCTTACACTGAGCAGAATTCATGCTGCTTTCTTTTGAGTATCACTTCGTTGCCTCAAATTGAGGGAGAGGTTGTGACAACTCAAAGCTGCCAAAAAGGAGGTCAGTATTGAGGTGTTGGCTGAGCGTTAGGAAGCGGAAGAGGGCTGAAGGAACATCAGAACGGATCCTTGTTTTGCATAACCCCATTTGGGGTCAGGTGGATGGCCTGGTGCCATTGAAATGGGATGCAGGAGAGTCTCCGCTCCCCAGCTCAGTCGCAAACTTCCTGTGGGGTCTCGGGAAAGCCGTTTTATTTACCCCACTGATGAGTTTTCTGGAGCATGGGGTACAATAAAAGCGGGAATGAAAGCCATTAGTCATTGCTGTGTTACATTACAGGACTGGGACTGCAAATAAGGCCCACTATAAGCTAATGAGTTTCCAAAATTTCCCCTCAGAATCAATGGGAAACAAGCACTCTACATGGGAAGCAGGAGCCAACTTATTTGGGTTAATTGAGAGTCTGGATTTCACACCGACTTATTTCAGACAAGGATCTGTTCAGCTGATCAGGAAAATAGAGAGGACCAGTGGGTGATCCTGGCACTACGTCTTGGACCTCCCATTTCGTCTTCTCTTAGCTACCTACGATAGTATTTTCCAAGAGACCTTGAGGCACAGAGCTCTTCCTAAGGTGCTGGAGGTACCACTATCTTCGTGTCTTATCAGGCTCTGCAGGTGATTTCAGCATCTGTGTGCTCTTTAGGGCAGGATTTCTTGGAGGGAGGAGAAAAGGAGTTGGGTGGTTTGTAGAGCAGACCCTTATCATGTGCATTACCAGTAAAGCTGAGAATGAAACACACTCCAGAGTCACAGTCAACTGTGGATGCAAAATGAACTGGAAGTGTGACAGTGCAGAAGACAGAGGATTGTAGGATGTTGGTAGAAGGTAGAGGGGGTAATTGAGTACTGTCTAATAACCGTTTATATTTTTTTAGTGTACAGTTTTCTTTGGAGCCAGCAATGAAACCTTGAAACTCTCCAGTGATTTTACAGCGGGCACTCCAAGCAGGAGAGTGCTAAAAATCGTCGTTTTGGTGTACTGGAATCTCTATGCAGTCCTCAGTTTGCTTACATCTTCCTGATCTTCTGTTTGCAGACTGTGCTTGTCGTTTTCAGAACCCCACTGCATGGGACACGACCTGGACTGCTTCACTTAACAAAACCAAATAGTTGGAGCAGTTATTTTGTTGCTTTTTTATGATAAATTAAATGCCAAGTTTTCAATCTTTGCTTTTTCTCATGGCCCTTTAACCCATGTGGTAGGCTTATTTAGGGAACAAGACAAGCCTGGATGCAGTCCCAGAGTTTGCAGTAGCTTCAGATGCCCCTCCAAAGGTTAGGATACTTCACAGGGGATTTGTTCTGCAACAGAGAGGCTAAAAGGAAACCCATGCTAGTTACTTTTTGCTTTTCATTCTGTCCTAGTACTGCCCTGAAAACCAAGCAAGAGAAAATTTACAGAGGCAGCATTGTTGCTGTTGGGTGTGTAATACCATATTTTCTACCGTAGTCTCATGCCAGAACTTCAAAAAGCTTCTTGTAAGAAACATTTCATGTGAAATATTATTGTTCTTATTTCTACACCTTTCCAGTAAGAAAAGCTGTATTATGCCTTTCACATATGCACATAAAAATGCAACTGTTTTACTTCAGATATGGTTTTGTGTCACAGAGTGTGCCCTATTTCTGGGGGCATTCAGTAAAATGGATATTAGAATTAAGTTGTACATGCTTATACATGACATTTAACGTCTATATCTTCCCTGCCTTATGCCCTTGCAATTGCATTGACAGGAGCTACATTAGACTAATTGCATCAGGATTTGGTCTTGTGCATATGTACCGCACAGATTTGTGTGTTTGGGACAGCACTGTAGCGATGATGATGCAAATAACGTAGCTGAGGTTTAATATTTTGTTTCCTGTTTTAGGATATGATGATGTTTCAGAAACAAACTTGAGACCTTATAGTGTTCATTCTGCTAAACATGTGCAAGAGAATCGTCCTGTGCCCATTCGCAGAAAAAGAAGCATTGGTAAGAAACAAGCTATTTGTACTTAGGGAGTAAAAACAGAGGGGGTGCTTTTGGTCAGCCAAGCAGGACATTTCACTGGAAAAATGTGACACGCACAAAGGAAAAAGGCCATTTCTAGTTTCTGCCTTTCTTTTTGCACAAAACAAGCCGTTGCCTGAGAAGCTGTCTTCTGGAGGATGTCCATAGGAGACAGACAAGCACAAATTCTTTACATTCACTTTCTTGTTGCAGCATGTTAGAAGGCTAGACCTTGGTTAGAAAATGCTGTGATATTCAATGTATAATTCATGGGGTGGGGAACAACCACAGCAGTGTGCTTTAAAAAACATCAACAGTTGGTAGAGTTTTCAGTACAGAAGCTCCACAAAAGGAAACAGCTTGACTCTTTATTCAAAAGAAGAAAACAGTTTATCCAAAAAATTAAAAGCCATTGACTGAAACGCTGGGGCATTGATTTCCATCATTGTGTAGGGCACCAGGCATGTTTACAGGGGATTTTTTTCTTATTAAACTATAATGATGGTGATCCAACGAAGCCCAAATACAAATTTAAAGAGTTATTAATGAATTATGGAATAGGATTTGTATGCAGTGCTTGTTCATCTTATTAGATCTGAGTGTTTTACCATTCCATTTGACTGTGTAAAAGATCCACGATCTTCTCTATTATAGGTAATTCAGAGTCAATATATTTCTACTTTAAGCTACGGTGGTACACAGGAGATAGCACAACATGCTGTCAGCATGGATTTGCAGTGTGAATTGGCAAGCATGCTCGTCACACTGAATGCCTCTAGAGAACAGCGGTTCTGAAACAGTCTGCTACACTTGGCACCGTACTCTGCAAGGTGCTGAATGCCTCCCCATAAAAGTCAGTGGGAATGCACATGCTCAATAACTTGTAGGAGTTGCCAGTTATCTTGCAATATTGGATCAATTAATTGTCTTGAGTTCATGGTATTGGGGATTGAGATGAGGAATTTTCACTCTATTTAGCTGGCTTAAATGCATCTCTTTCAAGACTAAGCCTAGATTTTCATGTTACAGTCACAAGCCAGTTCTGAACTTCTTGTACTTCAGAAGTAACTGAAGAAGTGCAGGCAGTATTCCAGTTCCCTGACACAACTAACCCAAAGCTAGCACTGCTTCCACTCTAAGGCAAAAAAAATCCAAGCTGCCTTCTAAGACCTTGTCATCAAACAAGTTGTCCCTGCAGTTGCTGTTATTTTCTGGACCATTTTGAATTGTCAGCTTGACTTCTTAGGCAGTCTCGAGGTTGAGAATGATGCATGGTCTGGATTTTCCATGGCAGCATCATGCAGCAGCAAGAGCTTCTCTTTCTGATCCTCATGTGGCTGAAATGGTTGTCTACAAGCTCACCTTACCCGAGCTCAGCAGGATATTGATTTAGCTGAAAATGACACTGCAGGTTCTTAGGTCATGCTACTCTTGTGGTTTTGCCTCATGCAAAAAACAACAAATAAAGCCCAGCTTATACAAACCTTTGATAACTTCATTCAGAAAAATGGCAGTTGCCCTTCGGCAGATGGACCAGATCCCCGATGCGGGGATGTTAAGGTTTTACAAGTGGAAACCCAAACTCCGAAGTTTCAAGCTGGCGCAGGTTGTTGCCCAGCTCAGTCAATCTGGGTGTGGTATAAATATCCTCAGCACAACTTCTGTGGAGGTATTTGTCAGGTATTGCAAGTTGGTGTGACAATGCGTGTGCAACGATGGCCCCACCGTTGTAAAATAACAGCTGCTGTTACTCAGTTGCCATGAGGCTGTATTCGAGGATCGTCTAATCTGGAGAAGCCCCTGGCTTGCCGTCACTTCTAAAGAGCCAGAATTGCCTTATCTAATGGTATGTGCTCTGAGCTATGTTGGGAGCCGGGCCATTGTAAACCCTCACTTTAGGGTTGGCTTTTGGGAGTGAGTTAAGGTAGCACACAACAGCTTAGTGGTAGGCAAACAACGGTACCCGGCACCGGCTTGTCAGTGAGCAGTGGGAACGAGAACACCCTCTCAACCCGCCAGCTACGGGTGCCACTCATTAATCGACGGTGTAAAGTATCTGGGTGCTCTGAGGTGAGAGCAGCTGCTCACCTGGAAGTGTGAATTTCTTGTGTCCGCAGAGGAAGCCATCCCGGCTGTCTGCAAAACACGGACGGTTATATACGAGATACCTCGGAGTCAGATTGATCCCACCTCTGCCAACTTCCTGATATGGCCGCCCTGCGTGGAGGTGAAGCGTTGCACTGGCTGTTGCAACACCAGCAGTGTGAAATGCCAGCCATCGCGGATACACCACAGAAGCGTCAAGGTGAGCAAATGGTGGCTGTGGAGCCCTGAGAGGGTCCCCTTAAGTCTGAAAACTCAAGTATTCTCGTGGCTGTTCTGTGTGACCTGGATCTTTATTATCCATCCTCGTAGCCACAGGATCCCATACCATGCTCCTCTCCATTTTGAGTGAGCAGATGGCCTTTTCAAGTTATGTGATCACTGGAAAATCTTGGGTTTGGATTTGATTTTCACAGGATTCCCTTTAGGTTTTTCTTCCTTTGTAATGAAAATAAAGTTGATTGTGTCTTTCCCATGATCTGGCACAGTACAAATCTTAAAGTTAAGAAGATAAAATGACTCAAGGGGCCTTGGACTTAAAAAAAATAAATAAATCACAGTATGGAATGCTGTTTTCTTAATTAAATATTATGCAGCCTAAATTGGGCTTTTATATTTGACAACATAACACTTTTGATCTGAAAAAATGTGTTTCAAATTATCTTACCCCAGGGATAGAAGACTCAACGGCTTCATGCTGTATTTACTCATTAGACAAAATCCCTGTTGCAATTTTCCAGTAAATATTACGTGAAATATTTCTTATGTTCATTCGGCTTCACTGTGTTCTAATTTTTATCAGTATTTGAACAAGTAATGTTGATTTACATCTGCATGTAGGAGATTAGACTTACACTTAGCATTTACATTGTTAAGACTCTGAGTTCTTGTTGCCCTCAGTATTTTAAGAGCAGAATTTAAAAAACCCAACACATTCTTGAACATAAAATTGCCCAGCACAACATACTGATCACTGTACTTGCAGTGGATTTCTTATCTAGAAAGGTGCTGTTAACCCACGTAGCGCTGTATATCCTAAACACAAAATATGGCGTCTCAGCCAGTTCATTGTTTTTCATACACACAGGCACGCATCTGAGCAGGATTCCTTTTTCTTTTCCATTTCTGAACATCTGAAAAATGTTTTCACACCCAAATAAGCTGGAGAAACATCTGAACAGATTTCCTCAGTCTTTCAAAAAATAATTGTACTTTACACTTGCTTGCTGCCCTTCCTTTGGGATGATAAAATGAGGAAAAAATTTGGATCAATAATTATTTGAGGGCTGAGAACAAACTGGGGAAGTTGAAGCACTACTATTCTAAGCCGTTCAGAGTAGAGGCTAAACAGCGAAGTGCCTCAGGGTTATGATACCTAGTGCTGTTGCCTTTGGGTTTGATACAGCTTCCAGTTAATTTTGTGTAGCAACTAATAAGTACAAAGCAGCTGGAGATGCCCAGCAGAGTTGAGCCGTGTATTGTGAACTTGCTGTTGGTACTTGTGTGTGACATTGCAACCCTGTGCTTGTTTCCTACCCCTGCAGTGATGGGGAAGATAGAGATGGAGAGGTCTGGCTGTTGAAGTCCCCTGCTGCTGGGGATGCTGTGGGTTCCCTAGAAGCTGCAGACTCCACTACTGGCAGCAGCTTTGCAGGATGTCATTGCTGGGGCTGCTTCCCCAGCGCACCACCATGTTAAAGGAGTCTTAGTTTCTCATTTAGTCTGCTGATACGGTTTTAGTGCTTTTAGATTTGCATTCATTTTAGTCAGGCGCAAGCTAAAAGTAGGCTCAGCTGAGCAGCTGCTTCTTGTGGCTGTGTAAATATATTGCCACCAGCAATATCAATATACGTCAGCCAGCTTTGGGGGACTTTTTTTTTTTTCCCAAGCTCCAAGACTGCTCCAAACAGTCATTAAGTAGAAGGGGGGAAAAAAGGACAAGAGGTCAAGCAGGAACAGGATGTTCATTGTAAAGGTTGTAGGCTGACCCCACTGTCACACCAGAAATCTCTGAACAGTATCCATATTTATGCCCTCCAGAGTCAGATCTGCTTGTAGCTTTGATATATTTGATGGTTTTATGAGCCTTTTGCCAATCCTACGTTGAGAGCTGAATGTCTGCTCATGCCATTAAGTAGCTGGCCCAGAGTGAGGGTCGCTGGAAAGGTAGGGAGAGCGGCTTTGGAGAGCCTTCTCAGCCATTCCTGCAGCGCGGTTGGAAAGCCGTCTTGTGTTTTCCCCTGATGTCAGGCTGCATAAAAGCCCTCTTTTGATTAAACATTGAAAAGGCTTTCCCCACTTCCTCTTCATTGACAAGGTAGTGAGATCATAGCTGGCCCATTCACACTAGAAAAATGTTCACCCAGAAAGGTCAGCAAGTGGGTTTGCATCATCCAACGGGCGAAAGCAAAGGGTGTTTTCTTTGTCTCACTGAGGGCCACTGTAGTCATGGTTAAAAGACAGCTGTGGCAGTGTGGGAGGAGCAGCGGAGGTGCTTGTTTTGGGGCATTCCTTTCTTGGGAACAGGATTCAAAGGCTGTAGGGTTCAGGGATGTCCTTACTTCGCCTTCACTGCGCCTTGGTCAGTGAAGTACCATTAATGGGCTTGTGGAATTTGAGCTGTAAGGAGGCTCCAAGCCAGGGGTGTTGGTGGCACAGCTTCCCCGAAACGGGTCCTCTAAGGTTTCCCTTTCATGGGGTGGGTTAGTAAAAGGTGGGTTTGCCCTGCACCGTAACAGAGCGAGCCCATGAGACCACAGCCTCCAGGTCCTAAAGACATCTCTATTCAGCAAGCTGTACCTGTGCAGCACTGCGAGAATCGGACTGAAATAAAGCGGCCGGTTGGGAGCTGCTCTTTGACAGGAAGGAAAGAATTGCATTTCTCTCCTGATAGAGTAATGGTGACAAGGATCAGTGAGTTAGGGGTGTTGGTGTCTATTACAGATATGTTCCCCTGTCTGCAAAAGCATTTCGGTAACGTCTGCAGATCCTGTTGCTTCTGCACAGCGAGACCAAGTATTTACCAAGTACCAGGTCATAATTTATTTGGGGTGGTTTCTGAACTGAGTCTTCCCAAGAGGTTTCTCATAATGTTGAGCATGATGTTCTTTGTGTATTTGGTCACAGGAGCCAAAAAACGGTTAATGTTATAGAGCAAATCCTGCCTATACTGCTAATTTTGAATATCCAAGCTGAGTATGACGGTTGTTTGCAGCAATACTCATTTCCAAACTAAGAAACAAAAGCTAAATCAGTCCATCTACCTCAGCTTTGCCTTCTGCTTGGCCTTGAGCCATAGCCATACCATCTTTAGCCATTTCTGAATATTCAATGTTGAGCTGATTTGCAGAAATTTAACCTGGTGTATTCTTACAGTAAATTAATATAAGGGAAAGACGCAGAGAAAAGGAGCTGGAAAGGAAGGAACGCAGGAGCAGCTCCTCAGCTGTCATCTGGGAGTTGTTTGGAGAGGTTTTGAAGAGAGATGGAAAAAAATGCAGGAATTCAAAATGAGTTGCTCAGCAGCTGAACTGGCAGAGCTACCCAGCCTCTGAAGAGGTTAAAAAGGCCTTGCAGAACAACTTGGCGTGTGTAGGTAATGTGTCTGTATGTAATGTTTGCAGGTTTAAGAACATTTTTCTTCAGTGACTGTTTCTATCGTTAGGATAAACAGTGCTTTTGATTTTAGCTGTGGCTTAACTTAACTGTGCTTACTGCCAGCACCTGGGTGGGACCTTTAGGCAGGACCAGCTGACAGGTATCAAGGGTCAATTTAAGAATGGGAGAATCAAGGGAAACCCCGATACAGGTGAAGACAAGATGGAAAACCAGAGCGAGCTGCCCTCCGAGTGTGAGAGGAACCCCGCTGTTGCAAGTTGCCTGACAGAGGGCAAGGCTTGGCTGCTCCTGCTTGCAGACAAGAGGACGTAGAGACACCCCCCCCCCGGCCGTTCCCCCCCGGGGGCGGGTAGCGGGTTTACTACAGCACCCTCCAGCTCTACCCCTGG
>NW_010513750.1:0-1867 GCF_000687285.1 Phaethon lepturus
CAACATCATGCCCAAGTGCAAGGCCCGGCCTCACCAACGAGTGAGAGGCGGCCAGCTGCGCTTGAACACGAGCCAGCAACTTGCCTCAGCAGCGAAGGCAGCTAACAGTATCCTGGGCTTCATTAGGGGGAATGTTGCCAGCGGGTCAAGGGAGGTGCTCCTTCCCCTCTATACAGCGCTGGTCAGGCCCAGTCTAGTTCTGGGCTTCCCAGTACAAGAGAGACATGGACATACTGAAGAGAGCCAAGAAAAAGCCAACAAGGATAATTAAGAGAGTGGCTCACCTCATATATAAGGAAAGGCTGAGAGAGCTGGGACTGCACAGCCTGGAGAAGAGAAAGCTTAGGGGGATCTCATCAATGTGTAGAAATACCTGAAGGGAGGGTGCAAAGAGGACAGAGCCAGGCTCTTTTCAGTGATGTCCAGTGACAGGACCAGAGGCAGTGTGCACACACTGAAACAACAGGAGGTTCCCTCTGAGCGTCAGGAAATATTTTTTCACTGTGAGGGTGACCAAGCACTGGCACACGTTGCTCAAAGAGGTTGTGGAGTCTCCCTCCTTGGAGATATTCAAAAGCCATCTGGACATGGTCTTCGGCAGTCCTGGGTCTTAGATAGCCCTGATTGAGCACGAGGATTGGACAGGATGACCTCCAGAGGTCCCTTCCAGCCTTAACCAGTCTGCAATTCTTTGTGCTTTCACCTTTTGACACGTCCGCAACCTGCACTGGGCAGACAGGCTTCCCTGGGAGCTCAGAGTGTAGAAGGCTTTTGTGATCTTCCTCCACATTGTTTCTTCTAGATATATTAGGTGGTTAGGACATAATTTTGGGACATACATCATCTCACATCCTCACCCTCTGAAGACTGCAATACTCCACAGACTGGACTTTCTGTGGCAGTCCATAAAGCCAATCATTTCAGGCTAGTCCATTTACTAACAAAGATGCTATGCAATAAGGAAAATGGCTGACATAACTGGCTAAAGGGATAAAATATTTTAAGCTGTAATTATAAGATAGAGTCACTAAAATCATTCTGTGCTACAGTGAACACAGTGGATAAATGCTGAGCTACTATTCCTATTAATTAGTACTATTTTTTCTGTTAAAAAAGTGACAGTCATTAGCTTGGACCACATATAAAAGACTTTTGGGTACTGGGAAGCATGACCAAGGTAGTTAACTGTAGGTTAAACCAGCATTTCCAGCAGTAGGCTCTGCCCACATTTTCTCTCACTGGGTCTATTCCAAAAGCCAAACAGAAAAGAGGACCTGTTGCCTCTGATTTCATTTGAGTTTGTAACACACAAAGCAAGACATGACTGTGAGAGGAAATAGGCGTTTCTGATTTTTCTTTTTCAAGAGATGGACTCAGTATTTTCTGTGTTTTGCATTTTTTTCTTTCCAGCATCCCATTTTAATTTTTGAGTTGTATGCACCCCTGGGATTATCACTCTGTCCACTCAGGTTTCCATCAGATATATTCCTATACACGAACAGGTCATACTCAGCAGAGAATAGAAACATACTGGGCTTGTTTACCAGCTCCCAGGAGAGTTCACATTAAAGGAACTCCAAAACATGCAGTCTCTGGAGGCTTCGTTCACAAAATATTTGGTTTTACAAGGCAACAATCCCATTGTTTTCAATAGGGACCAATTATACACCATTTCCTTCGCCCTTCTATTTCAGTCTGCAATCCCAGGGGCATCTGGGTCTAGCCCTATGGCTGCAAGTGGGACTCCTGAGGAAGTTCCTTTGATGCCTGCTCTCCTTCCCTCCCCTGCCAGGTGTGGACCTCAGGCACATCCAAGCCCAGAGGTTACCCAGAGCACACCTAGATAGCACTCAAGGAAGCATATGCC
>NW_010513751.1:0-25535 GCF_000687285.1 Phaethon lepturus
GTCCTTTCCAACCTTAGTGATCTGTGATTCTATGATAGTTGTAATTGAGGGCTGCCTGGGAATATCTGTAGGGTGCTGAGTTTTTGCTCCTACAGATCTGCACAGGCCTGGGCTCAGCTTGAGTCGGGATGAGCCCAAGCAGCCAGACAGGACGGCAGCCCGGGAAGGGCAGCAAAGTGTGCCGGTGCCACGGGTGCCTCTGTGGGTGTGATGCTGCTAATTCATCTTCATCCGCGTTTTGCGCTACCTGCCCGCCTGCAAACCGGGGCAGCTGAAGTGCAGGCAGACCCTCCGCAGCTACGCGAGCGGTTACCTCCGGGTGCAGAGCTGATGCCGGCGGCTGGGAACGGTGACTGCTCCGGTGCCGTGGCCAGGGCTGACACGCAGTGGGTGTCCTGCTCCCCGCTCCCATCTCAGTCCCCCCAGGGCTGCTCCCACTCCCCACTGCCGCCATGGGCCCCTCGGGGCTGCTGTCAGCTGCAGTCAGCAGAGAGCGAGTCTCCCTCCTCGCTGCTTCAGCTCCGAGCCCCGCAGTGCCGGCCATGGGTCTGTTCCTGAGCACCTCTCTTGCATGCAGAGGCGGCACATTTTGGCAGAGGGCATGGCAGAGAGCTGGAGGGGGCTCTTACGGTCGGGCCCTTTTCTGATGGGGGTCCAGTTTTTCCAAGGCTGTAAAAAACCTTATACGGGTCTTCTATGGTTTATATCTCGTCTCTAGTACGTCCTGCACAGCAGTGCTATAGCTTTACAGCCATATAATCTAGCTGTATTTTCTAAAAAAAAACAGATCGAGGCTATTTAAAAAAATTATCCTAGAAGGCCATTTCTTTTGAAGCCAACTAACTCAGCACTCGCAAACCTAACTTTATGAAAAGAGCTTTATGATGAACTGTGGGCCATCCCACCCCACAAAGGTTTTCAGTGAATTGGAAATGATTTCTCTTTAATATCTTGACCTCAGGGCTCAAAGAGGGATCTGGCAGCAGCCCTGTACAAAAGCCCGGGTGGGAAACATTTAATTTCCTGAGATGTTACTCCTATGGTATACATGAAGAGGAATTGCGTTAGACAGTGCAAGGTAAGTTTTATGGATCACAAAACTCTGCCAAAGTAGGGGTGAAATATAAATGGGTAAGTAAGTAAACAAGCGTGTCCTCTCTCTCCTTTATCATACAGAGAGAGATGGGAGATGTCCTGGAAAACATATAGAAGCTGGAAAGAAATATGGACAAAAGTAAAGGTCCCATGGGAAAATGCTGATGTGAAAGCCTAGTTGAGGAGGTCCTTCAATTTTATCATAGAATCTCTTGTCCAAATAGTGGAGGTCTGTGTAAGGCCTGGCTGTGCTTGCCGTGTACAGGAGCCCAGGGTTTGCAGGAGGAGGAGAGGCTCTAACCTGTGTCGCCTGGGCTGGAAGCACATACACTGCTGCAGCCCGATACACTCTCCCGCCTCCCTGTGCAAATACATTATCTCTTGGATTCACGCGTGACCTCTCAAGATATTCTGTCTTTACCATTTAGGCTTTCCCCGTCCCTATCTCAGGAGGGAACCAGGAGTTTTCCCCATTGTGAATTAAATTAATGAGAAAAGGATCTAGGGAAAATTGGCTATTCTTTGGCTGATTACCTTTAGTTATCCTACTAGCCGTGTTGGGGTTCAGCATTGCTGAAAGAATGAACAATAATCTAATTAATATGCTTACTGTGCTAGAATAGAATCTAAAGACGTATTCAGCTTGTCGCAGCATGCACTTTTAAATTTTTTACTCAGCAGTAACATTAAAACAGCCAGACTTTCAGCCCTGCAAACTGTGGATAATGAATTTCTTTCATCCCAAACAATTTACTCCCCTGTGTATTAAAACACTTAACCAGATCAGTTGTATTTGTACCAATGCATGCTCTGACGTGCAGAGCAATGGAAAAAATGAGCAATCAGTGTGTAGTAATGATTATTTTCTTGGTAAACGCTTTTTTCTAAAAATGATAGAAATAAAGTCACATATTTCTCTGTCAGAAGTGAGCGCTGTTTATACAACCAACATGAATAATGAAAACAAGTATATTCCCTCCTGCCCTTGCTCTCTTTGGATGCTCTCCAGCATTGACTGAAGTCGAGGAGAGCTCTGCTGTTGACTTCTCTGGAGCAAGATGGGATCTACTGCCTGCAGTCGGCATCCCCCTCAAAGGAGCACAGCTCTGGAAATGCCGTGCAGATGGAAAAGTCCCACGGAGAAGGCAGAGCTCGTCACACTCAGGGTCAGAAGGATCACCCTCTGGGCCTCCACACAAGGTCAAAGTTGGGAGGGAGGGGAAAAAAGAAGAGTTTAAAATAAAGGTTTGTGTGTTTGTTTTCTGCCATTCTTGTTTCTGAGGCATTTAACTATATTTGGTTGTATTTTTAGGCTCCATTCCAGGAGCAGATTGAAGAACTAAAAACTTTGTGAAATGAAAGTTAGGATTTCCGCATGATCACGTAACTTCAAAAACTAATGTTCTGAAAGAAATACCCCGCCCTGCAACACCTGACAAAATACAAATATTTTGTACAAATGCCATTTTAAGCTAGCCACATGAATCAGGTCTCAAGAATATAATTCTCTACTTTTAAAATTTGATACAACAGCACAGAAATGATGCCGTAAGGAATCGCACGTGTTTTGGGGTTGATTTCCATGTTCTTTTACAAACTTGCGTGGGATTAGGCTTTTCAGTTACTATGCACATGAACGCTTTTCAAAGCAACTCCCAGCAACGCAGCTAACCGCTCCAGTAAAATGGAATTTAGGGAAAAGCTTTCTGCACTTCAGAGAACTGCAAAGGAGCGGGGTTTGGCCTGCGGGGGTGGGATTCACCCCGAGCGAGGGGTGACGTGGACTTGAAACGGGCCCAGGTCGTCAGCCATTGACTTCAGCGGCAGCTCTGCCGCTTTGGAGCAAATAAGAGCTCGCAGGAACTTTTCATTTGCGCAGCCGTAAGGGAAGGAATTTGGCTTTGGCCTCCAGCCTCTTCAGTCTTTCTGGCTCTCTGGGGTGATTCCTCTAGATTTCAAAGCGTATCAGCTGGGGCTATTCACGCAGTTGTAAAAACAATGTGGATTAATGAGAGTCACTCCCCATGAGGTGACCCCTGGAAAATCTGCTCCGCAGTCACTCAACAGCCAGAATTTTAGTCCGTTTTGGCTGCAGAGAGGTTAAATCATTAGACCTTTTCCCATCATCAGCATCCTCGTTGTGGAAACACGACGGTCAATTTTTACTGCGGTTCGGCAAGGCTGTCCTCAGCGCTGCACGTTGCCTGCTCGGCATCCACCTTCCTTGCTTTTAAAATTCATTATGGGTAATCTGCTGCAAAAGAGAATATTGAGCGTGTATGTCTTGCCCACCCAGATCTATATACTCCTATTGTCAGATCTATATGTTTCTGCCGTAATAAAAGCGCCGGAGAGCAGAGCACGTGAGAAAGTGCTCCTAAGGAGATCACTGAATCTTAATCTTTGCCTTACACCCTGTTTAGCACCATTTCTTCCACGTATCTGTGCAGCTGTATAGTTTCAGCATATGTCACTGCAAAATAAATTATTCAGGATTGTTAGATTACTTATAAATGACACCAATCAATTAACACCACAGCCAGCAGTCTTTGGGGCTTTTGTCAGAGGCCAGGATGGTAAAGCTCTCAACTCCACATTTCCCAGTATGAAGGATTATGGTAATGACAGCTTATTTTTATTGAATTTTTAATTGATGAGTAATATCTCTGGACTCCCTGTGCTAACATTAGGTCTAGGCAGAACTAATCTCTTGAAGGAAAACATGATACGAGCAGAGCTGCCCTTCCCCAAACAAAAAGCCCATCTGAATGTGGCACCAAGCAATCGTGCGAGTTTGCTGCTGTCAGAGTGCTTCACAAGCCTTTGCACTGAAGATTTGTGCCTCTTCCTTACACAGGGCTGCTCAGGCCTTTGAGGAGACCACGCATTAGCATGTGCTTCACTGCTGTCCTGTAATAAGGCAAAAAAAGTAGGGTGGCTCCAGGTCGTGTGAAACAAAGCAAGCTGTAGCCTGTATTGATCCCTGGGCCGAGGATGCCACGTTTCTATTTGCAGGCTGGAAAAGCCCCAGGTCTCCCTCCTCTGCTCCGCTGACACTTCCAGCATTTCAGCTGGTGTTAGCGGCAAGGCCACCGGATAGCAGGTTCTGCAACTCTCTCACAAAGGAACAAATCCAATCGCTGGCCACAGAGCCACAGAGCCACGAAATGTTCATTTCCTTTTCTTGACTGAAGGACAAAACCTGGCATCCCCTCCTCCTTCCAAAACACTCAGCCCCCAGGTTGAGTTGGTGCGTGCTCATGGGGCGCGTAGGGTGAGCCACGCAGAGCCGCGCTTCAGTACTCTCAAAGAATAACACAGCTGATCTGGTGTTTCCCACGTTGCGTTAAGGAGCACTAAAGCTTCATGATGATGGATAAACACTGCTATCATGCATTAAACATGTGTGGTTTAAGGACAGAGAGTAGTCCAATAGTAAGTTTTTAATACAGGTTGAACATGTCATTCGACTGCTTGAGTGTTTTATATTTAAATCTTCCTTGTAGCCCCACGCACTGAAATCAGGCTGTTCACAGAGTCCAGCTGAACTCACGTCATAAAGTCACCAAGAATAGTTTAAAAACATATGCATTGTACACTGACATGGATTGATTCATTAAGGGTGATGGTAGAGTCTGAAATGGAAGGTGCAGAGAAGACGATGATGAATTTTAATGTGGCCGGTGGCTACCGTTCAGCAGATATGAAATTGGAAATCAATGCCAGCTATTAAATACAAATGGATGCTACCTCTGCATCTGAAGCCGTCTTCCATTCCCAATCTTTCAGCGTGCCAGGGGAATGCTGGCATGAAGGAAGAAAGCCCAGCCTTGCATTGGTCTGCCGGTGCTGCTGTCTGTACTTTCGGTTCATACCTGGGGTACATCTCACCAAACAGGTCCACAGCGAACGCTCCCAACTCCCCCATGCTAGACGGGGTGCTAGCAGCTGTACTTTAAATATAAGCCTTGGTCTCTATGTCCTGGAGTCGTGTGATTGCATCTGAACATAAGCTCATACATATTTCTAGATCTCATGGTCAGAAGGAAAATCTTTTAAGGGTGATGAGCGTGTAATGGATGCAGTGATGCCTGAGCCTGCTGGCACCTGGAACACTAGCCCAAGGCAAACTAGAGTGCAAACCCTAAAAGCCAAGCGTGACTGCACCCCAGCTGGAAGGTGGTGCTGGAGGAGGGTGACATCTCAGGCCACCACAGCCAGGAGCAGGAAAATGCTGTCGGATGTCCCCCCGGCTTCTAGCATGGTGCCAGGAGTGGCTGGAAGGCAGGTCTCTGCCTGTCAGAGAAGCAAAGTCCCCCGTCAGCGCTGCTCCGTGTAGTGGTGGAGACGCGGCGTGTCCTTGGGGGAGCACAGAAAGCCTCAGGGAGGTCTGTGCTGTATTTTGCCTAGGGCATCAGTTTGCCGTAATCCAGCTGTGTTCCCATATAATGCAGAGACAAGGTGTTTTGGCCTCCTAAGTAGTGTCTGTTGCCTTGCTTTCTACCTCCCGCTATTTTTAACACACACATGTGGATGATGGAAAAAACTTTACTTTGTCGCTTCATAAAATATTAAATGGAGAGACAGAGAGCAAAGTGCCCCCTCCCCCGATAGCAAAGCAATGAAGAAATTAGTATCCCAATCTCATTTAAATATTTGCTGGCTCTGTTGACATTGGAATGCAGAGCTAAGTCCCTAATTAAATGAGAAAACAGTAAATATAGCTAGTAAACTATTGGTTTTCATTAATCCCCATCCAGAATATTTTCAAACAGTGTCTAACAAAATGAGCACCATATTTTAAACGTTCACCCTCTAGATCTCTCAAGTGTAATCAGTGATGTTTATCGTGTCCTTTATGAAAATGCTGTTTTTCCCTCCCCTTTTCCACTGCAGGAGCAGAAGAAGGAAGGGAAGCTGTTCCTAGGATGTGGGCAAGATGCAACAGGGATTTGTAGCACATGTGCACTGGAAACAAACACAAATTCTCCTGTGTATGATAGTGGTACTGGTGTAATGAGCTCTTCTTGGGTAAGTAAACACGATAAACTGATCTAATTCCCAGTCAAGGGTCAGGGTGATGTGTCCACCCGACACAGGAAAGTCAGGGGTGTGGAAACAGGACTATGGGAACCTCCAGCCCAGAGCTTGGCTTTAGCACCAGCCAACACGGCCTTTTGCATTAAGTCCCCGGATAAGCCCCAGTCAACACAGCTGGTCCACATCCTGAGAAGCATCTCCCATTATGTATTCTAATTTGACCTTGCAGTGCCTTCCATATGATAGCATTATTTCTCTCATTTCCGTGATGTCCTTGACCTGCACTGGCAACTGGGTGGCTACCTCTCCTTGGCTAACGTTTATGAATTTAGCTGGTAAGGTTGAAGTATTAATGATTTCCAGCCATTTTGGCCAACATTTTGACACCATCAGAGGAAGATTCCTATTTGTAGTTTATTGGAGCTGGTGATCAAAAAGGGAGGGAGAGGTGAAGTGTTGCTAAAGCATCTCCAGGAAGCACCCATTTTGTGAATGTCTGAGAATTTTTTTTAAATTTATCATTTGAACCAAGTCTGAAATGTCCAGGATTTAATTGCAGTAAAATCAATGGTACACCAGAAGTAATGAGCTGTGCCTGAATTATTCTGAAATAGGTATAATTGCTGTATAACTCCTCCGTCATGTCCCAGTTTCCCCAGCCACAGTCTGTGTCTCATTGTTTGCCGAGAGTAAAGACATCAGGAGCCAGTGGGGGAAAGCATAATTAGCCAGGGTGCTCTTGTTGCCTGTTTTGGTTTTGAATGACGTGTATGTAGTGAATGAGATGTAGAAATGTAGTGAACAGCATCTGAGAAGAGGAAAGGGTACTGGAAGATGCTGGCTTGTAGGCATCCTGAGGGTGCTTCACACTCGCAGACAAGTATGGAAGTGTAACTGCGGGGTGGGGCAAGCACTGGTGCAGAGGGCTTTGTTCAGCCGCGAGGTCTGCGTAGAAATTAGTGGTGTTCTCATTAGAACTGAGTTTTGACTTTCACTGCAGTATGGAAAAATCCCTGCTACAGGCCAAGATTAAATGCTCTGTAAATTATCAGCTGCCAGCTATCAGAGCCACAGCTCTTAGCCATGGCACTGCATGGAGCTGGGGGACAATAAGGTACCTGGACAGGGGAGCTGTAAAAGCCACTGGGGCTAGGGAATCTGTCCTCCTAAGGGACTCTGTGGTACAAGCATCTCTGCTCAGGATTTCTTGCTGCGTGATCTCTGCTGCCTTTCTTTCTCCTGGAAAGAAACATGTCCAAGATGTGGTGAATGCAGGCTGGATGTCTTCCACTGCCTAAGGATGCTTGACTCCACACCTCCTCTGCTGGAGACCAGCAAGACACTAGGTTTCCTGCACTGCCTCCTCTGCTGCAGAGGTTCCTTTACCCACAGTAACTGTGCCTTAATTAAGGGCACTCAGCGGGGTCGGCAGGATATTGAAGGCTGAAGGTGGGATTTGATGTGAGTCTTCCTACTGCTGCAACCACTCAGCTACAGAGGCAGCCTCTGTGACCCCTCAGTGTTGTGCTAGATTGTGGATGAAACTTGTTTCTGAAAGAAAGGTAACCTGATAAATTTATATTAAGCCTTTTTTTTTTTTTTTCCCAAACAGACAATTTACAAGCTCAGGGAGATGTAATGGGGATGCACATTCATCTGGACTTTTACTAAAAATAATACAAGATAAATTTAGCTAATGAGTTCAGCGTGTATATATTTTAATAGCTTTCCCCTGCTACAGTCTCATACTGGCTCCTATCGTACATCAGTGCTTCTTTCAACAGATGTAAATAATACACAGGGCACAATTCAAATTCCCACAGAAAGCAACTTGCTTTTAGTTACAAACAGAAATAAATGCAGCTGCAATCGCATAGATCCATTCAGGCAGTATATAAAAAATTGGGCCAAATTCTTCACCTTTTGCTCATGAAAATAATCCTTACTGACTTCCTAAACTCACTGTGATAAACAGGGCTAGATTTTCTGAATGAACTTTATGTTGCAATATATTTCATATTAGCTCCTAATATGAAGCCAAAGACACTTTTAAAACTTTCCATATGTCTAGCTAAAGCATAGTGGATGAGGTCCCTACATTAATAGAGAACATAACCAATTAGTATAAAGACTCCCTCTCTCTCTCCATAATCACCTCAGTCATACATCATCTAACTCCACTGCTACTAATGCAAGACTTTTTTAATAGCCCATATTTGTCAACGAGGCCAATATTTTAATGCAACTCCTCTGTTATCTATCAGTGTAGCTTACCAGAGCAGCTTGTCTAAAGTTCTCAAAACTGGATAAAAATTTGAGACATAAGTTTAAAGATGTGATATGCCTTTGAGTGATGAGCTGGGCCCACTCTTTGGACTTACTAGAGAGTCTGGCCATGCCTATGTTGCTCGAAGAGGCAGAGCAGAGCGTGTTACATGTGGCCATGTGCAATATTTGCTCCCTGCAGGAACCATCTTAATTCATGAGTCACTGAGCACCATCATGCAACAACAGTCTCCACTCCACAACAGTTATTGCTAATTTAAACCTAAGCTTACTCTGTGGTCTTGTTTTTCATTGCACTTGCAAGTTGCACTTGCAAAAATGTGTGAAGAAAATAATTTTCAGGCAGGCCTTCTTGAATATTGGTGGCCAAGGTGACGAGGGTACCAATAACAGCATAACCCTTTGCTTCTGCTTTGGGTCCTACGTGATTGGGCCGTGAGACATCTCCTTTCTTCGTACAGGATGATTATTTTCTTTCATTGTGTTCCCTATTTCTATGACAATGCCGCACTTCCTAATCTGGGAATAAGTTAAGAATGAGCTGGTAGGGGTAATGGATGAAGGACAGATGTTTGCTGTCCGACCTCTTGCAACAGCATGGCTTCTTCCGAAGTATTTTTATCTGGACAAAGCACTATATACAGTTTACAAGCAGAAGGGGCTTTCAGTGTGAAACCGTGAAGCAGGAGTAGTATATGCCTCTCTCCTTCACTTTGGTCTTAATCTACACCTTCAAGGTTTGATCTTGTCCACATGAAGATGGATGCTGTTGACTTCAGTGGAATTAGGCATTAGAAACACCACAGAGGGGATGATACAAGAAAGTGCTTTACAGCCAGTCTGCATGGAAACAATTGGATATACCAGGTGCAAGTTCAGGGAGAAGAAAGATGCAGATGTTGCATTTTCTCCATTTAGAAATAGGTGTCTAAAAATCAATATTCTTTATATATAGCTCTGAAATATGCTGCCTAAGGTGACTTGGACTCTACAGTGATGTGTGTCCTAGAAATCTGATCAATACAACATCTGCTGCAAAGGTCTACCTTAGTCAAAACAGGTCTAAGTCCTGACTCTTCACAACATGGGCAGCTCCTGCAGAAAGTAAGCATAGACATAGTCTTCAATCAAGTGTGCTTATTGGGAATAACATTTCAGGTACAGTTTGCCTGATAACCTGCTTATTGTAGCAAGTCCTGCAAAGATCAAACCTGTCGGGGAGTTTTTCTGTAAGAAGTAGAAAATATATGCTCAGTGCAGCAAACTTTGATGATAAATGTAGCTACATTGCTTCATTAAAATGTGTATGTTTGTTCTTTTTCTCCTCAAAACCTAAATTCATTGTGTAGGTATATAAAATAAACATACCAGTTTAATAGGGCATCTTTCCTAGTAGCTCTTGTTTTCTAATAAGACCTTATAAATTTTTCAAATTGAAATATGGTGGGAAGCAGTGAGGCAGAGTTTACAGATTAACAGTTATGAGGGCAACGGAAAATTTCTCAGGCATTCTCAAAAATATTTCCATGTTCAAAGGAATTCCTTTTATCTTGATGCTGATATTGTACCAGAACATTTACCATTTTATGCCATTTTTATTCATGTTCATCTAACCACCAGCATTCCTAGCAAACCCACACTTAAACACTTGGGGCTAGATTTGCTAGACCTGCAGAAATCATGGAGACTGAACCTGTAGGAGGACACTCGTGTAAAGCCTTCCTGGCCTCGTGTTTTGGGTGAGGTGGACTAATATAGATATTGTTGTCTTCTTATGCCAAAGAAAGAAAAATATGCTAGAAATTCACATGCTTGACACAATCATCAGAGAGAAGTAGAAGAGGAATTTCAAAATGCACCACTGATCCCAACTGGAAGTACACAAACCCCAGTGTACTGTACTGCTTCCTTTTTAAAAACTGTTTACATCTGAACTCAATTAAAACCAAATCTGATCAGAGCAATCAGTTCAAAGGCAGGATTCCTTTACCATCAGTTCTATTTATGGACACTGATTAGAAATGTTCTGTGTATGCTTGGGATCTCCTTTCAGTTAAATATCTGCTTTCTTTAATTCAGACCTTTAATTCAAGGTCTTGGCACTACCAGCATACTGCGCAGTGACAGTCCCACACCAGCAAGCCCCAAGCCTCGGTACTAGAGGGAATGTCTGGTTGAAAGGAGACCATTTCTGTTAAAAAATGCAGTTTTAGATGTATTTTTTTTGAGGGGGTGGAGAAACAGCCTGTCCAAAAGCACCATTCAAATGCAGCATGGTGTCACCTAATACGTTTATATAATACATCAGCAAGACGGTACACTTTGAAAGGAGTATCTGTGACTTTGAAGACCCATTCTGCTCTCAGGAACCAAGGCAAATGCATTCATTTTTTTAAAAGGTTACCCTTAATGAGCCTCTGGGGAAGCTATTTCTGAGAGGGGCATATTTGACTGCAGCACTATTATTCCTAACAAATTAGTCATATTGCATCATCAACACGAAACAATGAAGCTAAAGAGCCAGGGCCCTAACTTGCTCTCATGCATACTGGTGTAACTCCAGTGGGCCTGATTTTCCGGCACTGGAAAGAGTTGGGAATGTCTCGGAAAAGCCAATTATAGTCCAAAGACTGCGCCACTCTCCTGAGGAGCGGGTGTCCCACCGGACTGGACGGCAGCTGGGGACAGGATGGGACGGGAGCACGGTGGGCTTCGCCACCTCCCTCCCCGCCTTTCCTCCTCCCGTGCGCCAAGGGGTACGTGGCAGCTCGGTGCTGGCCCGGAGCTCCCCAGGGAAAGGGCAGCCAGCTCAGGAGACCGGCTGTTTCCCACCTCCCTGTGCACTACTGGGATGATGCCAAGCAGGGAAGCAAATATTGAATCAGACAGAATCAGTCCCCTTTCCTGGCATAGAAGAGTTGCAGAAGCCCATCATTTCTTATGCCTGTGGAAAAATAAGAAAAAAATCAGTGTATTTTGGTTACAGTTTGGAAAAAGATGCCTTTCTACTCTGTTCAAGTAATACAATGGGCTGTGTCCTGATTGACCTTTGCAGTATTAACATTTTTAAAACTTAATTTTTAATTAAGATGGGCTGTAACCAATTTCCGTTCTCGGTCCTGGATTGCGCCAGAGTTCACAAGTGGGTTTATTTCACAACCCAAGTCAAAACATTGAATACCAAATACACACACTTTGATTCAAGCTGTGCTCTCAGTGAGGTTTCCAAGAAAACACACATTTGACAAAGTGTGGAGCTACTTCAGATTTCCATGCAGAAAATTAGGATCAAAATCTGCCCTTGACATTTCAGCCTGCCTCCAGTTTAGATCAGGAGTTTTGACTCTGATCCATATTTAAGACTAGAATTTAATTCTATCTCTGCTATCAAAAAAACATCTCCTGTGCTTTTTTTAGCAGCTTTGCAACTTTATGCTTGTGTATAAGCTGTAGAGTAAAAAAGTCAAACTAGTAAGTAAAATAGCAGGAATATGATCTACTAAGCATCATCATCTGAGCAGTTCTTTCCCCTTCCCCTACACGCCAGCTTGTTCCCAAGTATTAAATCACATTGTGAAGGTTACCCTACAAAAAAGCACCCAAGGAAAGCAGCTGTAGTACACTAGGTCCAGTTTCATCTTTATGTGTGTATTTGTAACCATGGCAGATGAGGGTGAGAAAGCTACATGGGCAGGGAAGGAATTGGAAGTAATCACAGAACAGACTTGCAAAAGTGAAACGATGCATACAAGTAGTCTTTGGAGACTAAAGATATTTGGGTTGGGAGAGGAGCTTTAATTGGAATTGACCTTGTAAAACATGCCCCCGTATGTTCAGGCTTATAATCATGGGTGGGCCGACTGATCTATTTAAAAATGCCTGGTTCACATTAACCACCCAGTTTTCAGAGACGGTTTTTAGATGCTTGGTGGTATCGCAGGGAACAAATGACCGCGTTTGAATATTGAACCAGCGCGCTAGCAGTTAATGGAAACGAGTACAGATGTTTTGTGTAGCACCTCAGACAGCACTATCATGCAATGTTTTGACATAAGAAAACACTTTCCTTCAGGAAAATAAAATACTAATATTCAACTGCTGCTACTAGGACAAGAGATTTCCAGTTGCTGATCTCTCTCTATATTTTTAGAAGCAACAGACATTAGAAAAAAAAGATCTAATAAGCAGGGAGATTCTCCCAGGAAGATTTGGTCAAAATTAGTTCCTTTGATTGTAACATAGATCCAAATGCAATAGGCCCAGCAATAAGAGACAAGCTGTTTTGCTCAGGAAAGCTGTGCAGAAAAGAAATGCTGTGAGTTTTTGCACTCTGGGTGGGGGCATGTGAAGGGCTGGGCGGGAAAGGGGCAAAGCAGATTTTTATGAGGAAGCCCAGGGCTGCACTTTTCAGGCTCTAGTTGCCTCAAGTGCCTCTCTCTGATTTTCTTTTGGCCTCTGAAATAGCACACACCGATTGTCTGTGAAATAGCCCTAATTCCAGGCTCTCTTTAGAAAGGAGGAGCATGAATACTGGATATTTTGAATTTGCAGAGTTTTGATCACACGTCGCTGACGTGAGCTGGTAGGTTCATTCTGGTTTTATTCGGCAAATACCGAGTCCCTGTAATTCACTCTCTGCCTTTGCAAGTACTGTTGCAAGATTTTCTCCCTGGGCTCTTCCCCCGCATCGGCTGTGCCCCTGTAACTGCCGTGGGGCGCGGGAGCCCGGTTCCTCGCAAGGGCCAGGGACTGCCACTGGGAAATAGGGTGCTCTGACCCACAGAACAGGGGAAAAGGCTGGTGAAGCATCTCTGCCTGAGAGGAAAGCCTGCTCCAAGCAAAGACCCAAGCTTCAGGGCTTCTGTTGGCTATTATCTGTTTCTAAGTGCTGCCCACAGTAAATCTGTAGTTAAATTGCATATAAATGACATGGGCAAGTAAACTGCAGTGCTTCTCAGGCAAGAGACTTACAGTGTGACAATTCGTATACATGTTTTAGAAATGTCTGAGAATTGTTGACTGAAAGTTGTGCTGATGAAAAATCAGGTTTTGGCAAAATGAAGATTTTCTCAGAAATAGTTTGCTTTCTTCTATATTATATAAAAAAGAACATTTCCTCCCTTTTTTAACTCGTCGGCCAAAATTGAGAACTAACTTTGTTTTCTGCTAAAAATCACGTTTCCTGTAAGGAAACTCTTTCTTACCCCTGCACGCAGTTTCTGACTGGCTTCATGTGTATAACCTCCGTCACCGTAGTGTCTGAGTGTAGCATCACACTTCCAGGAAACCAAACCAAATTCACATTTGACACAAATGACTCAGGAACTTATATAAGAGTAATGTATTAAAACATGCTGTGTAAGAAATGGGAATTGTTAAAAGTATTTTTAAAGAAGTAGTCTCTGATCTTTTGCTTCCTGCAACCTCAGATCCCCTTAAAATCCTTGACATGCCTCAATTTTTTTTCAGCCAATCTTCTATTGCTAACCTCTGTGCAGGCTTTCAAAGTGGATGCTGTCCAGAAATCCTATTACAATAAATTTACTGTATTAAAAAAATCTGAGGAGGAAATAAGATATGGTCATATTATTAAGTCTGACTGTTCACCATTGCCAGCCTTTCATCCAGCCCTTTGTTTATTGTCATCTTATCCTGCACTTAATCTTGTTTAAAGCATAGGTGCTTTACTACAGGGACCTTCCATTTTCTGTATTTAAGTGCCTTCTGCATATATGATACCACATTTAAAGCACATACTCTCTCTTTAAAGTGCTTTCCACATCTACGATGCTGTAGAAATAAAAAAATTGTTACAAAAGCTTAAGCAAGAGTTGCAAGCCTAACCAGAACGTATTTCTGTAGCTCTGAGTCTCTGGTGTCATAAACAGCAAGGCCAGCTTTCCAGTATTTTAAGAGGGATAGATTACCAGATTTATCTAAAAATGAGCTTAAAGTCATGGATTAGATATTAGCAAGTCTGAATGAAAAATCAGCAGTATTCATCAGAGTGCATATCCCTAAAGAAATCTTGAGGATCACTTGCTTTAACTGCAAGTATCTTGGGATCTCTAATACCTGCTTGGAGAGCCATCCAAGGCTTCCAGTTTGACATCCTGCTCAAAGGACACCGTCAGAACTGCTCTCCCCAGACCTGCAGTGCAGCGTCAGCGCTGGCCTGGAGGCGAAGTGGTGCGGAGACACTTCAATTTACAACCTCGAGGTCTAAAAGCAAGGTTGCACTGAGTGAGCTGCATGGCCATGGCCAGAGGGAATAGGACAGCAATGGCAGCCAGCTGGCCTTATTATTATGGTGTGGTCCTAGCTGTCCACATCACTGGAGCTCCAAGTGGGGAAAAAAAGGTGTGTGCTATAAATACCTGGCTACAAAAACACAGGAAAAAACTTATTAGTAGCAATGGATTTTCGTTTTGCACGGGGGATGAGGCAACACAGTGGTTCTTTTCCAAACTCATCCTCCTTCCCCGGTTATCAAGAAGACTGTTGGGCAAACCAGAATGAAGTGGGCTGTCCAGAGGAGTCTTGCGCTGATGGCTAGCGTGGTGGTGGTAGTCTTTTCACTTACTGGATGGCAGCTGTTCAGCAAAGCATTAAATGTTTCAGCATTTTTTCAGACACGTTTTCTGCTGCATCAGGTTCGTGCCACCTAGTGGTGACAGTTCCACCGTGCTGCGTCCCAACGGTAACCACCCAATGTGGTTTTCATATCTCCTCACAACAATAAACAGAGTCTATTTTCACACGATAAAGCACAATGTCCTAGGTTATTAACCAGTACCCTGGATGCTCCGGTAAGTTTTGTCTTTCACTTCCAAACTGCACATCAGCCCTTAGAAGACTGCAGATGATATCCCGGACCTCGGTGAAAGAAAATGCCAAAGGCAAGTGTTAACATCTGTAAATTTGCCTGCCCACTCCAGGTGGCCTCCGCCTAGGTCTTGAAGCCAGAGGCAATGCAGTAATAGAACAGAAGAACAGAGAAGTGCTTCACTCGGGCAGTTCTCACTCATTGCCGCTTCTTCATCTGACCAAGTCATCATACAGTTGTCAACAGTCCATGCATTGCCTGGAAGACCTGAAAGGTGTATCTTAAAAAAGAAATGTTTCTAAATAGCTTTATTTAACTGATCTTGTATTTCACTTTGATTTATGATTATTGTCTAAACTTAACCTGGAATAGTTCTGCTTAACAACCAGTTGTCAGCAAACCTGCAGTAAATTTTAAATTAAAATTCCTCCATTTGTCTTTGTTCAACAAAATTTTCATCCTTGCTTAAGCGAAGCACTTTTGAAGATCTCTCATCTTTTTGGCTGTACAGTTTAATTCAGGGAGGGAGAAAAAAGACAACATCTATCCACATTGCAGCACTGGAGTTGTACCAGGAATGAATCTGGACCCGCAAATTTATTGACCAAAAAAGAACAGAAGAAGTTGTTTGATTTTGATCTTTCTGCACAGAGCAAGCCACAGATCAGACTGCAGTTTTAACGAATAGATTGCAGTGGAAATTTTCTAGTATTGTGTATTCATGTGCAGTTTAATGGATTCAGGCCAATACTGAAAAGAAAGCCAGGACTCAAGTCTTCAGAGAAACCATTGTGCCATAAAATCTGCATTGTCCCCATTCAGAGATCAAAGATTTGACTTGCCCTGGTGAGGAGGCAGGAAGCAATCTGAAACCCTGAGCTGCTTCACAAGTCACTCCCCAGGTGGACAGAAAAATACGGTGCTTCTGCCATTCTTTTCTGGAAACTGTTAGGAGATTAGCTTTAAATTAATGCTGGGATCCCCTATCAGTTCTTCTGACAAAACTGTTGATAAAAGCTCTTGTTAATGCGTAACCTTTATTCCAGCACCTCAGTAGTTGGTCCTGCTCTCTGTATGATGTGTGGTCCCTGCTCTCTTTTTTTCTGCCGTGCATCCTTCTTCCAGCAAACCTTTCTGCCACTGGGATTAGCCAAAGTGCCCAGGAAGCAAATACAACTTCTGAGCCTAACAGAAGTGATACTATGCCAATAAAGGCTTTTAAGCATTTTATCAGTGCTTCTTAAGTAATCCAATTCAAAACACAATGAGAAGTACGTCTGAGACATGAGCCATGGTTCTCAATGCATGTAAAAAATGGATTAGAAAAGCATCATTTGTTGAGAATTAAATATTGTATAGACAGAAGAAATGTGAGAAATATGTCTTCTTTAAGCTGTCTTAATACCATGCTTTCAGTGTTCAGTGGGTGTCAGGGCTGGAGGAAGTGCAGATGTAAAAAGATTAGGAGGAAATCACTTGGAAGAGCTGCTTCATTAGAGTTACATATTCAAGTTAAAGGACAGATGCAGAATGTTATGACAGCAACCAATGTAGCATCTTCTTTAACAGCAAATTGTTTATTTGGTGACGACTATGTTTGGGAGGGAGATAATGCTGTGCGCAGAAAAAATATCAAACATTAACTCTCAAATAATTTTTCTGGAGTTGAAAAGGCAACAACTTCACAGAAACTGCCAGCATGATCCGTGCTTAAAGGAGAGACCCAAAATGAAGAGAAAACCAAAAATACCCATTTTCTCCAGCAAGGCCAATACACCAGCTGTGATAATGTAATCAAGCTCGATTGCCTTCTTGGATCCTGTTGCTACTGTTTAATTAACATGTCAAATGATTTTCAAACTTGTTTCTCACATTATTTCTACAAAGTCTAACTTCTGATAAGATCAGAGCAGACTGAGACTCTCCTATTTGTTTAATTTTTCCCCAACAAAAATGTAAATTTTTTTGAAAATTTGAAGTTTTTCAATTGGAAAATTTAGACTTTTTTCAGCAGGTGATTGCACATGAAATATTTAACTTTCACCTATTTGCATATAGTATTGTATCCACCAGAGAAAATACCCTGTGGAAGGTGAATGCCACATTGGAGGCTATATGTGGATACATAACTAAGTATTTATAACTGTTCAGCAATGCTTTGCCCTGGAGACTTTTCTCCAAATACGAGGTGGGATATAGTTTTCTGCTTGGCTTGGTGGCCCAAACAGTTTTGCAAATGGGTGTTAATTAGTCATAAATAGCCTGTCTTTACCACACTGCTACACTGGGGACTGTGCAGTCAGGGAGGTATTCACACATACACAAAAAATTGAGGACCGATGGGATATTCAGAAAACATTAACCCTACTTTTTCATATGTGCAAATCCAAAACCAAATGGAAACTTCCAGCATAAGTCTGCCAAAAGAATGAGTTCTTTCCTATGCATTTCTATTTTAAAAATTATATTGAAAAATCTACCTACTACTCACACGGTTTCTTTCCTGCAACGTTTACATCCCGGTGGGGACTAAGAACTGCTTTGTTCTGCTGTGAGCATTTCAACTCGGTTATGCTACCAGCAGTGGTGGAACACCTGCCCGAGCTAACCTTTTAGTAACAATTAAGTACCACCACTGTTGATTTTAACTCACTGTGATATTGCTCTCTACATTAATGCTTTCACCGTCCCTATCTTCAGGACAGGTCGGCTCTTCCTTCCCCTGAGGTCGTCAGGAATGTTGTTCCTTATGTCAGTGGGACTTTCTGGACATGACAGTTACAACTTTCTCTCCTCACTGGATATTGTAATCAAGGGCTGGATTTTGACAGCTCACTCCAACTGATGTTGGTGAGACCCAGCACATCGGCAGGTGGGGAGGTATGTGTTTCGATCACAAAACCTTTTGCTGCCATTCCAGATTTCAGTTTAAAAAACTACAAATTTTATTCAGATTTTACCTGGGACAGTCTATTTACTCGAGAAAAAGCTTTGCCAGAATTCACAAATACAGACTGCTCCCTTGAATGCCATCATGCCACTGCTCACACAGGACAAGTTCAAGCCACTGACTAGAACATAAAAGGTTATAATACATAATCGTTTTTAGATCTCTTAGCAGAGATGATCAGCTAATGACCCTATGGCTAGACCTGGCCTGCAAAGCAGTTAATCTGGTCTGTGGAAAGAGATGCTTGCAGCAGACTGTACCTCTGAGGTCGCTCCACTGATTTCGATGGGAGCTACTTATGAGAAGGAAATTGCAGGATTTGCTTCCAGGTACTGTCATGGAAAGAAAAACCCTAATGAAATTATCTTTGGAAGTGTACCACTACAAGTCGAGTATTTTGAAATTAATCCAACCTATCATATTTAATTGCATATATTTTCTAAAAGCTGTTAAGTATGGAACACTCTGGTTTATCTGAAATTGAAAAAGCATCCGAGACTAAATGGGTTGAAACTTGACTTTTAGGCACTGAGACTGAGCAGCTGCGATAAGGACCAGATTGCTGGTTGGGTGGCATTTTCCTTTCCAGCAATATTGGGAAAGCGCAGAGTCAGGAACGACCACACAAGTCTTGCGTTTGTGGGATCCTACTTAGCAAGTCCACAAAGAGCAACAGGGACCACCGGGCCTCTTCCCAGGACCACCAGGGGTAGGGCCAGGCTCAGCCTGTAGCTCCATGCCTGCTTCCCATGCAGCTGACCCAAAGACTGACACAATCTTCAGGCAGAGATGGACGAGGCCCTCCAGGAACACCTTCTTGCGGGCATTATCTGGAGGAAATAATTTTCTGAAGAAACTCGAGATATGTGTGTCACAACGATATCATATCTACCTTAGAAGGGACTTCAGGATTTTTGCCAACTGCTGTTTGTTCAAAACTCTATTAGAATGGTGTCCTGGGGGGCTGCAGATGGGAAAGGAGGTAGAAAACAGCTGCGCTGGTAAATATTAAATTTCTTTGCGCTTATATGTATGCCAGACAGAAGAGAGGCTGAGACAATTAAGAACCTCAGTTTTAGTAAGGACATGCTGACAAGATCATTAAGATTTGATTTGTGTGGCACTGGATCACCCAGCATTCCAAACGGATGGGGCAGGAGCACATGATGGCACTTCTGGTGGATTATCCAGAGTACAAAATTCGGTATTTATACTGGCTTTATATTGTCTGGGGGAAACTGGCAATATCTAGTCTGGCATAAAACTGGCGTGGTATGGACAGAATATACTCAAAACAATATAAACGGGAACATTTTTTTAGCACATTCAAATCATGGGCCTGCGGCACTTTGCACCACAAGGCTGCAGTGTTTTGGTGCAGTACTCAGTGCCCTAAAACATTCCTGTGTATTGCCTAACATAATCCCAACGGAAAAGCTGAGCTGCAGTAACCAAAGGCTTATACAGAAGCTCTCGTCCTTGTGAACAGCCCGCCAGGACCAGGTACACAGTGAAGCCGAGTTCTTGCAACACCTAAATACAGCTAAGAGTCACATTTATATCAGCTGCTGTGTGCAGCTAGCGCAGACAACCACCAGGAGAGCAAGGACCTATTCTGGCTGGCGGTAGTCCAGGACTATGAGATCTTGCCTACTTGCAGATTTGTGTTGGGTTGTCGACTGAGGGCAGCTTACAGCAGGGCTCATTCAGATGTCCTGCTTACTTGTACTTACTAGCACTCTTTGAGGGGAGATGAGTTTCTAAATCTGGCTTTCACAAACTTTTAAAGCCAGGTACCATCACAGGCAGGGACACCGGTGGCAGCAGTGGTGGTGGCCACTGCTAGTGACAGCAGGTCCTATATCTGGCTGCAAAGTATACGTAGTTGAGGAGAATGTGTGAACACAATTTGGGATCCTCTCCACTATGCTACTATAATCCCTGACTTCAGATGACCCTACTAGAAGACACTGGAGCTAGTCAAGTAATTGTGCATCAAATCCAGTTTTCCTAGACACGATGTAGTTGGCACAGTAATATCTAACAATTTTTGTAAAGGTAGGTTTGTATATGTAACTGCTTTGGAGCGTTATTATTAATCCTGCGGGCTGGCAGGACTCAGGAGGGAAGAGGCACTCACTGAAAAAGGTGGAAGAATCAAAATCTGGTCTGCGTTTAGTATAGGTATATTATCAAGCTGTACCAGTGAAGGCTTGCCACCTGCTGATATTTTGTTTAACAAAAAGTGAAAACAAGAAGAACAAGGACATTTGCATTGCAGTTACTGGAGGGTTAATGGATAAAATGGCAGGTTAAAAAGTTGATATGACTCATAAAAATAATTCTGTGCATCTGTGACAGAAAGCCATCACCATAAACTGCTGTGGTGACCCAAGAAATTGGCAAAGGCGAGATGCATACTATGGAGGAATAAGCAACTTCTCCAGATCCCACCACTAAAGGAGAAAGGGGATAACAAGCTATCTGTCTGGAGCCAGCTACTCCTAGTATCTACAGCAAATGAGTTCATGATAATGAGGGGGAATATATGATCTATGCAAATGTCATTAATGGCCTTCCCTCCAGCTGGGTGCCAAAGTTGTTTCCCCTTCAATCATATTATCCCCTTCCCAGTCTGTCCTCAACACTGTTACAGCTATTGGTGTAGTGTATTTCAAGCTATTAATAACGACTGTTTCAATATTTGTACTATAAAACATGGTGGGTTTACATACTTTTTTTCAAAACACGACTCTATTGCATTATCATCTTTTTATATAGAACAGCTAAGATACAGATATCAGCACAGATGACAGACACTGTGGCAAACTGCAAAGGTAGGTCATTATTACCGGCACACGAACAATTTTTAGAGATTCCTTTTCCACAATGTTGCCAGATGAAAAAACCTGCCTCTGTGTTAACCTAGCTAGGCATAAAAACCCCTGAACTTGTTAGAACATTTTCACTCTGTCCTACAGGTCTGTTGAAATAGATTTCTGTCTGTCCACCTCCACAAGGACTCCGCCAGGAGTGCCAGGGAAGAGGAAGAGCATGCTCATTCCAAAAGGTAAAGGACAATCTCCTTCAGACAGTGTGGCTAATTCCCACTCCCTTAATGAGCCTTCCTTTCTAAATGGCTATATGTCTTTTAAAGTCAGCATCACAGAGGTGTGATTTGTTATTGATGTCTGTATACAGCACTGACAGTGTGATAGCAGATTATTATTACAGATGGCATGCAGAGCAAAGTAAGAAATTAAAAATGACAAAAGTTTCATTTAACAGAAAGTTCAGCATATCTCTTACAAAACCTTTTCTTAACACATCATAGATGGTTTTGGCCACCTAGCAGATGGCCTTCTACAGTGACTATTAGCCTTTTCTTGTTCCCTTTTGAAGTTGAATTGCATTACCTTGCCAATACAGCTGAGCCTGCCAACCAGAGCAGTGAGAAACTCAAGGCCAAGCTCATGTTTCCATTGTTACGCTGCAGTTACCAATGCATCAGACTGTCCTGGGATTACACACATCCTGCCAACAGGAGTTACTCCCTAGGGGGTTGTCATAACAGATTACTTATGCCAGCATTGCACAATTTTGCTACTGCAGTGTGTAAATCTTACACACCTTTAAAAATAGAGAGGAGATTTTTTCTACATTATAAACAGTCATGTAGACTGGTAATGAACAAGCATGCAGAGCGACACAAATATCATAACGGAATGCCCTGTGCTTCCTACAGAAACAGAGGTCACTGTTGTTTACAGCTACAAGTTGGGTGTATGCTTCTTTGCTAAAGGATGAGCAGCTGTGGTTTCACTGTGCTCTCCAGGCAAACACTAGATAAAAATTAGATCAAAATGACACATGCCCTCCTGCTTTCCGTTTTCTTCTAATGTAAGAAATGAAGTTAGCCACTGTTGCCCTTGCATCAGCTACACACATTTGAGACACTTTGTTCTGTTTCTAAACCTGAATACTATAATTCTTAAAAAATATCTTGTGCTTTTTTAATCAAAGTAAGCTGATGATTAGCAGATACCAAACTATGGAATCTCTTATTATGCTCACTTTAGAGATGGAGGAATGACAGAAAGGCCAAGGATGCTGATTTCAAAATTGGTCTGATCTGTGACACTTCAGAGTTTCAATTTCACCCTGGGTTGCCACGGAGGCTGACAGTCCTTGGTTATGGAAAGCTCTGCAGTATGTGTCTGGCCTTGAGTGGGTAAAAGATGAAGTTCTCAGAGGCAGCGGTCACTTTTGACACTGTTTTTTCCCTAAGAGATAGCGCACAATGCACAAAAAAGTGGATGATGGGCTGAGAGTCGGACCTGTCTATCCACATTTCATGTTCATTTTATGCCCTCTTTTATGGTTAGAAAGATGAACTACATAGGCTTCTCTGCAATTCAGAATGAAATTGTATCAGACAGGCAGACTAGTTTAAGATGATAACAGCTAATGCTTTTGCCAAGCTCAAGAACCATTACTGAGGCATGAAGCCAGGGTATCTTTGACTTCAGATCCCTGTAAGCATCAAAACACAGCCCTTTAATGACTGCTGGATCAGCTCTGTAACTTGAAAAAGGGCTTGAAATGAGTACTAAAATTAAAGTAGTTTTAACACAGCAGTTTCTAAATGTAAAATAAGCTGGAACAAGTTTGCACGAGAAACATTTGCTGTTAAGAGTAAAACCATGGGACTTGAGCCAGGCCAGCTGTGCTACTGCTCCTCCTTTGCTCCTCCACCGGTAGGTGCCAGAGGCTACAGACTCTGGAGGTAGAAAACGTTTCATTGCTCTCACTTGATTCCCTCAGGCTGACACATGGAGTGGAGTTGACAGGCTCCATGGCAAGCTGTGTCTAGCCTTCTTTGGCTGGAAGGAGGATTGCTGATACATCATGCTTTGAGTTTTGGCAGGAGAGACCATCAATGTTAAAGCAAAAGAAAAGAAAGAGACTTCAGGTTACTGACTCTTTAAAGGCAGGGTTGCCTGTGGTATACAAGTTTACAAGCAGCGTGAGAAATAGGTCATAAAAAGGTCCCCATTTAGTTAGATGTAATACACAGTTAGCTATTCAAAGATTGATGTTCAAGTGAAAGGTGCTCAGGGAAATCTAACTTAATCAAGCACTTGAAGTCAGGACTCAAGAGGGCTGGGGTCAAGAGACAGAGAAGGTCAAAGATAAGGATCAGGATACGCAGCAAGATATAGTGAAGCTAACAGCAAACAAATGACATGAAAATAAAAATATATGGGTCACAAATTATCCATTAAAAGAACTTTCATACGTGGTTTAGCAAGAGAAGCCATATCTGTTGATTGGTTTGAAGAACAGCAACAAGAAGATGTGAATCTGGAGGAAGTATCAGTAAGGCAAAATAAAATACTTATACTTGCTTTATAGAAAATAAAGGAGGAAGATGGTTAACCTCTCAAGAGTTATAGAAATGTGTGGTGACTTGAACTCAAAACTATTTAAATGTATTCTGTAGCAACACATGCTTTAAAGGCTTATTTTTTTAAAAAAATGGGATCCAATAAATAATACAGACCAGTTGCTGAGGGATGCACATTTACATTAATCACAGCTAGTTTATTTTCCAGAAAACTGGAGACAATCTTTTCCTTATTTTCAGGACCATGAGTTTGTGAATGCACTGTAACATTTTCTACACATGGATCCATTTTAAAAATTTATTTATTCAGCATTCATATGAAAATATTACCAGCCTAAGAATTTCAGCATTCTTACATCGTATTACCTTGAATAACTGTGTGTTCAGTAATGTATACACATTGAAGAAGCTAGTATACATCAGCTGTGATAAAGAGCATGAGGTAAAGATCCTCGTAGCTCAGTGGCTGACACATTTACTATAGTGCTTCCTCCACATCAGCTATTCCTCTCTTTTAGCTATAAGGAGATTTAAAATGAAATTTAAACCAGTCAGTGCATATAGAGGAATGTGAATTCCATTGTTTCAGGATAATTTATTTTGCTTTATATTAGGGAAAGGGAAAGACATTGTTAAGAAATATAATATCCTGAATTTCAGGATGGTGTGGTGTCATGTTATGTTTCTGTATTAAAGAATCAAACCCACCTCCAAATCCAGAGAGCCCCAAACCATCTACAAATGCATTATTATAGTTTGGTTAATTGGAAAACACCCTAAAAACATACTGAAACTATGTTTGGCCTGGTTTCCATACATATCAAAGAGGAGAGATTCCTGGCAAACCTGGAATCTGTATTTTGAACAAGGAGTTTGCCAGCTGGCTTTTCACATTCTGTAACAATTTTACACATTACTTTAGAAAATGTACTGAACTAGACCTGACTGAACCTTACAAAATAAACCATTGTAATAACAAAACAAACTATTTGGTGGACCTAACAGTTTCAAGTGTAATCAGCAAGCAAATTATAACAAAATTATTGTCTTGATCTTGAAATTCATTAAGAAAGATGTGTGAAACTTGGAAACACTATCAATGCAGCACATTTCTTCCTTTATTTTTCATGCTGTTTACGTTGCAGAAGAGCATTTTACTTTGCTCGCAAGCCTTTCCTTACAGATTGGTGTTCTCTCCTCCCTCGCATTGATGGTAAAAAATTGTTGGTCATCTTTTATACAGGGCCCAACTGGACCTAAACTCCAGTTAAGTCAGTGGGACTGGCACCGAATCATTCCTCCCATGTCTGGCAGGGTGCTCTGCAGACGCAGATGTGACAAAGACCTTGCTCGAGAAGCTTACACTGCACTAGAGGCATCAGCAACCAGCAACAGGCCCTGCTAAGAAGAAAGACAAGGAGGGTCAGCAGCCAGAGAGAGTGCAAACAGATTGCCTGAGCCATTTTGTTTCATACATGTTTTACCCTTTTTTTTTACCACCCTCAGTTCTTTCTAATTTGATACAGTCAGAGAGAGTCCGGATGGAGATTAGCAGTGGCAAAGCAGTCAAAAAAGTGAGCCCTCAGGGAAGATCTGAACAAGAAGGTGGATTAGGATCTCCTGACCACATGGCAAGGTCGGATGAGGTGGCAAAGGAGGATCAGCAGCTGGCACGCCACTGTACAGGCCCCAGAAAGGTAAGGGAACTTATTTTTCCTTTCTCTAAATGCTATTTTTGTGCCAACATAATGCTGCAAGCATGGGTGTGTGATTTTTTTTCACCAAGCGTCCAGTACTCTCCTGGCCTTGAGCTGCACTAGCGCCAAGTGCCCCAGACTGACAGGCTGGTTGGGCTCACAGGCCTCCCCGTCATCCTTCTCCAGATACGCAGTCTGGCGATATAGCGCCGTTATCCTGCCACAGGTCGGGGA